>NW_017537678.1:723621-759019 GCF_001853355.1 Bactrocera latifrons
TTTTTTTTTTTTTTTTTTTTTTTTTTTTTTTTTTCATATTTTCCCCTACATTCCGATGATTGTTGACTTGTCTGCATGGGACTCTCATAAACCCATGTCACATCGGCAGTTGTATTGTTTTCCATGAATGTGAGATAGAAATTCGCACGATGATCAAGCATGTTTACGGTACACTTTTTGAAAACAAATCAGCTTTATCAGGACTTGTGTTCAGCAAGAACGCGTTTAGTATCCAAAATTTTGATCGAGGCATGTCTTTAACGATCTCTCGACTATATTTGAAGGCATTGTAATACTCATAGGCTTGTGCTTTTGATAAAACTGAGTCACCGCAAGCCTTTTGCAACCTTCGCAACGATTCCGCAAACGAAATTTGGTTAGAAATACAAAATTTTAGACAAATTCTTTGTTTGGTATTTTTATCCATTGTAAAAATCGCAACGCGTTACTGAGGGGTACCGACATAATCAGCTGCTTTAAATAATCTGGTTAGCAGTTCGTGCTCATATTTACCTACCGACTTACAAAAACCAATGCTAACTTCTATGGAAAGTACATCATACATATTTATTACAACATTGCACCTCAAACTGTTTGATATGCTCTAGGTATTTCCACTCTGAGCCTAAAAGTATGCATGAGCGAAAAGGTAATTAAAAATTACAGTAAAAAACACAATTTACGTCTAACAATTACCAACCGATATTTGAATAGGACTTACATAGGAATATATAAAAACCCGCAAAAAAATAAAGTATTTCGAAACGATTATATCTCGGACAAGTTTGATTGGAGTAAAGCCATACATTTCTAAAATGTATATACGTTATAGAAAGGGGTTTCATTTCGCGTTATTATCGCTAAGCTAAGTACTACATGCGCATTTATTCGTATAAAAGTTTTGGCACACTATAAATCTAACATACAGGATAATGCATACGTTTGCTGTGTTTTTCAGACGTTAAACTTTGTTCCCATCATTCCCGTGTCAGTTTATGTTATGCAAATGAATTCCTTTAGTTTACTGATAAATCCACTTATGCAAAAAGAACACTTTCACATAAGCTGCAACACAATGAGTGGTGGCGGTAAGCAGGCGGTTGAATTATTTGCCTTTAACGATTGATCTGGGTTGCCCACAAGAACCGTTCAAAATCGGCAATCTTTACATAAATGATGAAGTTGATAACGGAGCTGTCAGTGTTGATTTCGGTGTATGAACAATACAGCAGCCACCACCTTTAAGAGTTTTGCTTTGGCAAGTATGCTTTACCCTCATTTCTTTATTGTTCAAATGAGATTTGTTTTACAGCAGTTTGTGCGTTATTCTAAATGGATTTACATAATGGCAACAAAATATATTTTTTTCATTTTCTAGATATATAGATATAAAAATCGGTCAGACAAAAGCGCATTTGCCTATTTAAAGCGTTTTACTTTTGAGTGATTGACGTTTTTGCCTTCGTGGTTACATACATAAGCACAAATTTCAACGAATGACTGACACATGGCAAAAGTGAATGACACGAAATAAATGTTTGACATTTTTTAGGTTAGATGGTTAGAGAATAATTGAATTCATCCTCAAACTGCTGTCATCAAAATGGGAATTCAATTTATTCAATTTACATATAGCATATCTCCTTGTTAGGCTTCATTATCGGTTTTATTATAAAAATTAAATGAGTTGGATTCAATTTAAAATATATCTAAAGTGTCGACGTATTAAAAATACTTTACAGGACTTAGTAACATATCTCTTGGTTCCAAACTTGGAATAACAGCAGGAAAGTTTTTTGATTTAAAGTAACAAAATAAGCTAATAAGGTTCTTAGTTAATTTGCCAAAAATGGCAACTCTATGGCACGGTAATGAAGCTAACGAATTCTTTCCGGAACACTTATCGCAGTCGCTTATATTTAAAGTGAATCTCCATACATTTGGGCGTATATATTTTTATTTTAATTTTCTTTCGAGTGCAGCCAAAAATTTTTAATTTATATCCAAAATGAATGCTCTCGGAATACTTGACAGACGGTGAAATTTAAGGCTCTACAAGTATGGTTAGGCTGTCTGCCAGGTGGAGATTTAAAGTAATATGAGCGGAAGATTACGTCGTGAAGGCGCCAACGCTTTCCACGAGGTTTAATAAGTACTTTATATCTTCATTCTGATAGACGTATTTGATTCAGTCCCTTGAACTGCGAATGCGATAAATTCTGAACTGAATTTCACCAGCTATTTCCTTTCCCAGAACGCTTTTGTTGCCTGGAACTCAGTATATCAGTATGTGGAGCCGTTTTCAGGAGCCAATATATCTATTGCTTCTCTGCTTCTAAGGAGGCAAAGTGAAGTGAGATTATTGATATATTTGCCACCTGAATATCGACCGGGTGACATTCTCATTTTCATATCTTTAAATCTATTTAATTCATGTTTTCACAGGTTCATATTAAGTTCGTTTATTTCGGACTTTCCAATAGAGACGATAAGATTTCTAAGTGTCGATGCGACCCTTTTTAAAATGTCATGATCTGTAATTTTATTGTAGTCAGTAATGTTCAATTTTATCATGCAAAAATATACCCAAGAACTACGTTTACGGATTATTCAATTTTACTATAAAAAAAAAAATAAATAATAAATAACTTAGAAAATCATCTTCGCGCGGCTATTTTCATTTGAACCCACAAATTATTCATTAAAAACCATTACATTCAACTAAACTGACAGGTATGGGTTTTGGTCTGGTGGAATCATCGGACCGTTACTGTCAATGGAGAGCAATACAGATCGATGATAACCAACTTTTTATACCCGCAATTGAAAAAAGTTGATCTTGACAACATTTGGCTCCAACAAGGGTGGCTACGTGCCACGCAGCGCTTACAACAGTTTGGAGATTCGATTATTTCAAGAAATTGTAACATTAAAAGGCCTCCAAGAAGTTGTAATTTAACACCATTAAAATACCTCTAGTGAGGTTATTTGAGGCCATTGGTCGTGAGCAATAAATCAGACTCTCTTCAAGATTTAGAAGGCAATATTGAGCGTGCATGATATATACAGGGTCCGGCACTCGAAGTGCAGCCAACTTCAGCCAGTTCGCGCAGCTGTCGCACTGGAATCAGCTGTTTATAAATTTGCTGAATGACAGTTCGAAGTATTTTTCACAAGTGTACAAAACCGTTTTGCCAAAAGTGAACGCAAAAACAGTGATCAGCGATGGAATTCAAAGGTAAGGCTTTATATTTCGCTGGAAAATCACAGTCAGCAATTGTTCGTGAGCTCAAACACCTTAACGTGAATAAAGTTTTTGTTTATCGCACCATAACTCGTTACAATGATACTAGTAGCATCGCAAAACGCCATGGAGGTGGTCATCAAAAGACTGCAACGTTACGTGAGATGGTTCGGAAAGTGATGAAGCAACTTGACGAAATCCACGACGAAGTGCCAATCAAATGGCTAAAGAACTGAACATATCTGACCGCAGCATTCGACGCATATTGAAAAATGATCTCAAGGCCAAGTCTTACAACTTCCAAAAGACCCATGATCTCACACCGAAGCAGCAACAAGTAAGACTTGAGAGAGCGAAGCAGTTGCTTCGCTTGGCGAAAGCGGTCAAACTCCGAACATTGTGTTTTCTGACGAAAAAATTTCCCAATTGAGCAATTCGTAAGCTCTCAAAACGATAGGGTTTCTTGACCGCCGTTCACACGAGAATCTAAGTCATCGGTTGGGCACCAGGAGGCCGCAATAATGGTTTGGGCCAATTGTTTTCATCTAGCTTGGCGTCAATGGATTATTCTTTCTGGGCCATTTTGGCGAGCAAGGACTGAAGTAAAAAATACACCAGTCTCGAGATGCTGAAGAAAGCCATTGTCCGTGAGTGGGCCAAAATACCGGCAAGTCCCATTCGGACAGCAGGCGATTCGTTTTTGACAGTCTCAAGGCCGTAGTTAAGGCAAAAGGTGGTCGTATCGAGCAAAAGTGAATTGGTCCTGAATTTATGATTATTTTCACACATTTTGTACTTTAAAATAAAATAAAAATAATTTTCCAAACCAAATTTATGGCCTTTTAAATTGGTTACACTCGAGTGCCAGACCCTGTAGTACGACTTAATTTCATGGAAAAAGTACTCTCAAATTGGGTTCATCCAATTCGTTCATGCAAAAGTAGTCGTGGAGGTCATATAAATGTCTCGATTGTACTTCACAATTTGAATAAAAAACATTTGAATTTCCTAAAAAAAATAGTGAGATTTTGTTTTTAAGGAAATATATAGTTCTTATTGGAAAAAGCTGTATTAGTACAACTAATAATTGCGAAATCCTATCTTCAACTTTACATTGCTATCTGTGTATACTACTACATGTAAGCAAAAATGAATAAGGCTTTGCTCATAATTCTAAAGCTATTGATTTACCCTTCAAAATCTATGTCATCCCTCTCAAAGTTACCCCCCTTAAACCAAATACACTTGTGACAACGGTTCTTCTAATCAACTGGTACAGTCAGTTTTCGAAATAACCTTCAATGCGCGTAGCGGTTCCCGTTTAATGCCTTCAATTGACTCAATATGGTTTCCACGAAACTGTCGTGTTTGCTGAATAGCCAGAAGTCACACCAAGCTAAGTCAGGCTAATACGGTGGTAGCGGCACGATATCATTTGAAAATTTGGTGAAAAACTCATGAAGAATCAATGTAGGTGCATTATCGTGGAGCAAAAACTATAATTGTTTGCCCATAATTCCGGTCTCTTTTTATACTCTTGCAACCAGTTATTACAGAATATTATTGTTCTGTTCACCTTAAACCACCCATTAAAATTTGAGATATCTTGATGAAACTTGGGTTCCTTCTTCTTCTTCTTTACTAGCGTAGACACCGCTTGCGCGATTATAGCCGAATTAACAACAGCGCGCCAGTCGTTTCTTCTTTTCGCTAAGTGCCGCCAGTTGGATATTCCAAGCGAAGCCAGGTGCTTCTCCACTTGGTCTTCCTCTGCTGCCCCCGGCGGGTACAGCCTCGAATACTTTCAGAGCTGGGATGTTTTCGTCCATTCGGACAACATGACCTAGCCAGTGTAGCCGCTGTCTTTTCATTCGCTGAACTATGTCAATGTCGTCATATATCTCTTTTTTTATCGCAGAATTTTTCTCTCGACAACTCGCAACATTATGAGTGACTTTTAGAGTTTGGTTTTTGTTCGTCGAGAGAGGAATTTGCTTCTTAATTGCCTACTCAGTCCGAAGTAGCACCTGTTGGCAAGAGTTGTCGAAAAGAGCTTTGAAATCGACGAAGAGATGGTGAGTGTCGATTCTCCTTTCACGGGTCTTTTCCAAGGTTTGGCGCATGGTGAATATCCGATCGGTTGTTCATTTTCCAGGTCTGAAGCCACACTGACAAAGTCCAATCATTTTGTTGACAGTGGGCTTTCCTTAGAACAAAAAAACTACGAGTTCGTAAATGGGCCTAATCGGACCACTACCACGCCCACAAATCGCTATTAACCGAAAAGACATAAAGTCCCAGAACTAAGCGCTAAATTAAGATATAAAACTGTAATTTGGCTCTATGATGGCAGTAGCAAGGGACACCTGGGGATAAAAAATGTTGGCCCAAATTTGCCAACGACCACGCCCTCTAACAAGTTTGATGTACATACTCATATATCCTAAAGTACTAAAGCTACAACAACCAAATTTGCTAAGCTACTCTATATGATTGGTTTTACTGTTTCCTTGGCTTTGATTCTTGCACGTTGCAAGAGTATGAAATGTTCGGTTGTGTCTGAAATTATTCCTTCTTTACTTTTTCCCCATCCGCTTTGTAGGCGCTTTTTGCGCGGAAAATCCAATATATGTATACTTAAGTTTTTGTATGTTTTCGAAATCATCGATTTTTAGTGATTTTACACATTTGATGTAATTGCTCAATACCACCATTATACAACCAGATACCTATATATCTGTAAGCCGACCAGCTACAATCGGTGTTAACTAAAAGCGATGGCAATAATTAAACAAAAATGTTTACCTGCAACAAATAATGTACGAAGAAGCAAATCAACAGACTGTTAAAGGTGCAAACGCAGCGATCCGATAAACGAACACACAAAACCATGGTAAACACACGAACCATCGAACAGCTGCACGAGACAACGTCTCCAACATGTTGGTAAACAAACAACTACGGAAGCGTGTATTGCCGCCAAAAAGTGATTTGGGGAGCAGGGGAAGCAGTATTAGCGTGTTATATTGAGCAGAGAGAGAGAGAGAGAAAGAGTGACTCCCGGGGAATGCAGAGCGCAACATTGCATGTCATGAGTCAGAGCGCGACGATCGCTAGAAATCATTGAGCTTTGAAGGCACAACCGCTGCCTGATGGATCTGAGAAGACTCCTCAAAGTTGCCAAGCGAAAAATTTAGATGCGAATAAATCGCACGTTACCAACTAGTCAAGAGCAAAAAATCTCATAGATGCCAAGCGACGAATGTAGACCGCAGTGGCAGATAGTTCAGTTCCAAGCGATCGCGCGGGCAAAGCACATGTGTGCAATCGAGCGAGCGAGCGATTGTGACGGCGGCATAACTAAGAGAAGCTTCAACGTAAACGTGTCTGCATATAAAGCTTTTTGTTGCTGTTATTTTATGGGCGCGTTTGACGTAAACGCCAAGAGTCATTCAAATATCCATTTTGAAAAATCGAAGCCAAGTTGGAGGCAAATCCATTCCCGCAACAGGAAGTTGTAGCTTTGAATGTCACGTGTACTGCAGTTGTTGTTGTTAGTTCAAGCATTGTTAGCTCGCCGCTAGTGTGTTTTGCTTTGTTGTTGTGTGCAAGTGAGGAAATTACAGTTGCAAAGTGAAGTGCTCGAATGAGTGAAAGAAAATTTGATGCCAAATAAAGTTATTGTGTAAGCTAACGGGTATTTTTGAGTGAAATATACAACAACAGCACCAACAATAGTTATGCAAGTTTTTTCTTGCACTAAAGCGAAGTCGTGAAAACAACAGTTTTGAAAATTTATGCGAAATTGAGAGGTGCGAAGCTGCAAAAGTTGTGAAAATTTGAGATTTACCGTAAGTAAAACGGGAAATTATACAAATTTATACGATAAAACTTTATACACTAAAAATATATTAAAGTCTAGCACACAAAATTGGCATTATGCAACAAAAAACACTGACACATTTGTAAAAGGCTGGAATATTTTTAATGGGAAACTTTTTATTTCATATTTTATCTTAAACTTCGCATAAAATAAGTAATTAAATTTATTCCTCAACCGGTTTAAGAGTCCAACTATTACCGCTTTTATATAATATATCTTTCTGTTTTTTATATATTCAAAATTATGCAATCGCTTAGTGACTGGCCAAAGGAGAAATAATTTTTAATAGGATATATTATCTAAAGAAGCTTGCCACTTTTTTAAAACGTCATTGGACGAGACTGACAAAGTTTAAAATTATTTTTGAAATATGAAGATCAAAATATATGAATTACAAAAGCTTACAGCTGAAAACGATTTTGCGGAGAACTGCCCCTACTGTTAAAAATATAATTACATAATAATGATACTATAAATGTGAGAATTATGAAAATATTAATAAGACTTTTTGGTTACATAGTTGCCACCAAGTATTTTGACACTTAAATTTCTGAAATTAATAAAATATTTAGATATGGATATCGAACTAAAGAACGTTGCGAAAGCCAAAATTATTTTTGAAAAGAGTTGCCATTTGTTTAGAATATTTAATTCACTCAAACAGCATATTAAATGAAATATTTGAAAACGGGCGTCTCGCTAATGGGGTGAAGAAATTATTTATGTACGGTAAATCATTTAAAGGAGTTGCCACCCTTTTCAACACATTTTGCAAATAAATTCAAAAAATTCTTCAGAACAAATTTGTAAAATTTGAAATATCTTTGATAAAAATATTTTCATATGAAGACATTTAAGAAACTAAAGTTGAGAATTTTTGGTCACAAAGTTGTCAACTTTTTGAAGCATTTTGACAATTAACTTTCTAAAATTAATACGATATTACAATATGTATATCGAACTAAGGAGAGCATTGCCATTTGTTATAATTCTTTTATTTGCAAATCTCAGAACAAACGAAATTTTTCATTACGGACATCAAATTTAAAGAATTTGAAATAGAATTAATATACATAGAAATATCTAATAATATCTTCAATAAGATCAGCAGTTTATCTAACACACAAGTGTGCTCACAAACCACTAATAGCATTCCTTTTGCAAAATGTTGTTCAAAACAATGAACTTGACCTTCTTTCTTAAACATTTTGTTAAACATTTAATAGTAATACATCACTGATAGTTTACCGTTATCTCTCTTATAAAGAAATTTCATTCTCGCCACAATTTATATAAATATATAGTAACAAAAAATGTGTATTAAAAAATAATTTTTATTCAAATTCATTTATAAAAAAACGTTAAAATCTTAAGTCTTTATTGCAAACATTTTTATCAAAATATTTCTTTTATACATCCGCAAAACTGCACTGGGCTGCTATTATCATTTTTTTAATAAATGTACGTGCAAATAAATTGTATGTATATTTTACAAAAAAAAAGTATGTGCCGCTTGTCGCAAAATATTATGCGGGTTTTCAGCACTAATTTCTGCTGATAAGAAGACGGGTATACTCACCTTTTTACAGCACACTCCCGCTAACAGAAACAAAATTAAAAGATCGTAAGACATGGCTGCTATGGCTGCATGGTTTTACCCTCTTTCAATGAAACTGTAAATCGACAATTTGAGTTATTTGATATAGATATGTATATGTTTAAGAGCATTAAGATTCCTAATTATTTTTCCTTAAAACCAAATTTTCTGATAAAAACTCCAGTAAGAAATACAAAGCGAAAGCATTGGAAGAAACTTCAGAATGTCACAGTTTTTAGGGGTTAGAGGTAATCAGAATTTTCAAGAAATTAATTAAATTAAATTACTTTGCATTTTCTTTAAGTGTAATATCTTAAAAATATTCTCTGAGAATTTCACGTTGATAATTAGTTTTAGAGTTAGTTGACAAATAACAAAGAGAGCACGGGCACTTCAAAGCGCTAGTATGAAACTTTAAACGCGTTTTTCTCAAAACTATGTTTTCGAAAACCTCGAAAACCGCTCAGTAGATTTTAATGAGATTTATACAGCCTTTAGAATACATAATAAACTCGGGCCTGATCGAAGCATTTTTTTTTTTTTTCAAAAATTTCTATTTTTTTGTTGATTTTGATTGTTGATTTTGTTGAATCTGTTGATTTTTTCGCAAAAATTTTTAAAAAAAATTTCCTGAAGCCGCCATTTTGATAATTTTTGAAAAAAAAATCCTTCAATCAGGCCCAGAAGTATTTATTTATAAAGCTTTTTTGTCGATTGATTTTAGATGAATCTCCAAAGACTTATGTTTGTCACCGCAAGTACCTTTTTTTGGAACAGAGTCAACACAAACAACTATAACTTTGGAAACTATTATTATTATTGGTTGTCAAAAAAGTCTTGCGGTATTTTTGCGGTATTTTTATTGAATCTACCTCTTGACCGATGCTACGGCTGCTACTATGCCGGTCTCTTTCGACCAATTCAGCGATTTTATTTCAATTTTCGACGACAGGCCTTCCGAAGCGTGGCGCATCTTCGACCACCTCTACACCAGAATGAAGACGTTGAAACCATCGTTGTGCGGTTGAAATGGAAACTGTATCGGGTCCATAAACTGCACCAATTTTATTGGCGGCTTGAGATGCATTTTTGTTTTTATGTTAGTAGTACTGTAAAACATGGCGTATTTTCTCTTTATTTTGCTCCATGTTTGCGACGCTATAACTCACGAACGACTTTAAAGAAACGACAATCAATCAAACACGTGTTAACGCGTGAAATGAGCTTTTCAGAAAGGTATTGCATGACCCGATAAAACTAGAACTAGCGAAATACCGCAAAACTTTTTTGACAACCTAATATTATTATTTTTATTTTTTGAAATTTTCGTGACTTCAAGTCAACACATTCTATAATAATGCCATATTACTACATTTGTAAAATAACACGATTTAATAGCAAAAAAATAAAAATAAAAGAAAAAACGTTAACTTCAGTTGCACCGAAGCTAAATACCCTTCACAGGTGTATTTCTGTTAGTTAGTATAGCCATGCCCGTCTGTCTGTCTATCTGTCTGTATATATACGAACTAGTCCCTCAGTTTTCAAGATATCGTTTTGAAATTTTGCAAACGTCATTTTCTCTTCAAGAGGCTGCTCATTTGTCAGAACGGTCGATATCGGACCACTATAACCTATAGCTGCCATTAAAACTGAACGATCGGAATCTAGTTCTTGTATGGACAACTTTCACATTTGACAAGATATATTCACGAAATTTGGTATATATTATTTTCTAAGGCCACAATCTAATCTCCGAAGAAATTGCTCAGATCGGTTAACTGTAGCATATACCTTCCATACAAACTGAACACATAGTTACTAACAGAAATGCACCTGTGAAGGGTATTTAGCTTCGGTGCAACCGAAATTAACGGTTTTTCTTATCAAATTAGTTTTTGGAAAGCGTATGTTGCATAAAGTTATACTACCGATAATCTCGACTTGTTGTATTCAGTCTCGTTGTTTAAAGAGTTCAAATATTAAATATTAGCATCGTCTATGTACTACGACCCCTGCGTTATTTTTGTTGCATAATATATGATCTTAACTCAGCTTTTGTGGAGATTTTACTTATTTTCACTCTCAACATTTAGTGAAGCATTTATAACAAGTAATAGACGCAAAGTGGCAAAATGACGACTAGAGTTAAACGAGCGCTCGGGGGCAATATTGCAATTAGTTAGCTGATTTTCATTTCTCCGTGATTTCAAGTGCCTTGATTCTGAATTTCTTCAAGAAAGTATAGAATTAGCTATTGCTTTAATAATGAATGCATATCACATATTTTGATAAACTATCGGCTTTCGGCAGAAAAAATTATTTTTCCTTCAATGATAGGGGTTTTTTCCGGGCACCTATTTCACACATACACACCACGTGAATCTTAGGGTCCTTACCTTATTACCCGGTATGTTCTCAAGTTTTAATAAAAATCAAACGTGGAGATATTTACCTACAGACTACAAAATTTTCTGTTTTACTCAATGAAAATGTCACTTTCTTTACAAAAGTAATTCACATGGATTACTTGTTGTTGTTGTAACGGTTACCCGTTTGGATGATAAGGTTTAGATAAGTTGTAGAGTTAGCAGTCCATCCAAAGAGGTGGTAAGAATGAAGCTGCGCAAAGGTCGCGATAAGTAAGGCACCACTGTGAATTATGGTTAGTAGTTGTCTGACGTTTGTTGCGACCGCAGTGTGTCGACGTATTGTTGGCATCGACGTAGTGGAAGAAGGAACTCTGATGCTCCTAGGAGGCATCTCTCTCTCTCTGCTTAGAGAGGAGTCCTTTTGCTACTTAACTGGGAGCCTATCGTCCTCACTGTGCAGGTCTTCTATAGGAGACATCAAAGGGTATAAAATTCTACTCCGAAAATTCACAGTAGTTTATCGGAATTGACCCGGATTTTATCTGGCCAAGGGCGGTACTTTCGGAGATCTAACCTCGTTTGGATCGGTAAGTTTTGGTATAAGATTGTCGCATGGACACCTCAGACACAATGATGACACGAGAACTAAACATCCACGCCGAAATAATTCGCTCAAAATGAACTCTATGGTTAAATACAATAAAGTCAGGAACGATAAAGCAATTTATCAAAGCATTGGACATAGAAGGATATTGTTTCAAGAACATTTGTAGATAGTTTTCGAACTTAGTATAGAAAAGGTTGGGGGAGTGAACCCTGGAAAAGTTTTGTGGTGATAGTCGCAATGAGCTTTATTGAAATACGACATACATATATACATATGTGTGTTTTCGCGGTTTATCTCTCTGTTTATTGCGATGTATCCTTAAACCAAACCGAAAACATAAAAATATCTGTTATTATGTTTCATGTTTTTTGATTTTTGTAAAATGAAAATAAATTTTACCAAGTCGTACTTCATTTTCAAGAATTTCAAAATCAATCCGTGGCAACAAAACCACAGCAGGCCATTGTAATATAAAAACATGCAATAAATTAAAGTTTCCAAATTGAGACTCAATATTATAGTCGTAAGAAAGATTATAAAGTTTGGTGTAGAAAGTTAATAAAAGTTGCCACTTATTACATATTAGGATCTAAGGAAACTTACACTTAAAAGTACGTCCGTATTTGTTAAAGAGGTTGTTGTCTATTCGAAAATGTACCACTATTAGTAGCCACTACTGTGCTATGGCAACTCTGGTGTAGTATACAATAACCATAACATATCCTATCAATTGAAAAGCATTTGAGAAATATTTAAGATATAGATATGCCTATAATATTTTCAATAGGACCATCAGTTCATGCATCAAAAATCTTTTGTCTGAAACCAGTTTTTGTGTTAAAGGGAATAATGAGAGTTCATATAAAGACTGAGCTTATTATTAGTGTGAAAAACGTATTATGAAATGTCCCTCCTTTCATTAAATTATTTACAATATATTAACCGCTATCGTCAAGTAAATTTTCTATTTTTACTGCTAAATTTAATCCTCAACTTTAATTCAAGACTCTAAAAGTTAGTCTGTGACTAACATCAATTACATACCTTTCGAAATTGTTTTGAGCATTTCTTCAGAGAGAGTCATCGCTTTCTCGGATATCTAACTTCCATATATGTATGCCATATGTCATATTTGTATTTTATAATATTCTACTTTAATTTCAATAGAACTGAATGATTCACTACGACTTGCACGTAAATGAGTATCAGAGTTAGAATTGTAATCACAGTAAGTATTCCGCTATTTTCAGCTAATTACAGATAGTAAGTAAATTCGTTCGCAACTTCTCGAAGTGAGATAATTTTAAGTGGCAATTTATATACAAATGAGTCTGACTAATTCTACCAGATCAATTAAGTGTGCCAATGGAAAAATACTTCAAAATACCTCATTATACCAGACACCCTTTAGTACCTTTTCGAAGAGCGTTAGTAACTAAACAAATAAACTAAGAGCTTTCTAAGTACGGATGTAGCAACTTTAAAATGTGACTATTTCAAGTTCCTTGTGAAAAAAACTTTAATGGGACTCAGCTCTTGAATTCTCAAGAATATTTGCACAGATTGATAGCTCTACAGTCACATTCACAAGTCGTTCGTGTCTAAAACTATTTAAAATTACACGCTTGCAAAATAGAATACAAAGCAATAATGCAGAAAAATATGCGAAAAATTAACAAACAAATTTTTGCAAGTCAGCATTTCAAAGGTATTTGTGTTATTTTAAATCAATGTTTGTACCATCTGGTATCAACGTAATCCGTAACTCCATATGTGTATAAGTATCCCTCTATTATGGTTTATTATTCGAATAAAAAAGTAGCATGAGTTATGTACAAACATACATAGCTTAGCGTTTTGAGTTCGATTTTGAGTAAACTTTTATATACGATGTTCTTTACCACCCCTAATTAAAGTTCGTTAAGAAAAATTTAAGCAAACAAAAAATAAGTTTGAATTATTAGTGGCCCCTGGTTTAAACCCCTTCCAACCCAATTACTAGTACTCGATAAGAAGTAATAAAGGTGAATTTTCAACTTTAGCGACTCTGCCAGAAAATATATATACGTACATATGTATCCTTAAATATATATATATATTATCCATGTTTAATTCATTACCATTAATTCACTTATATTATAAAGAACAATTGATTTAATCAAAGAGGGGACTCTAACAAAATTATCCAACTTTCTCAGAAATTTCCAGCTTGTTTTCTTAAAGTTATCAAAAGCACCATTTGAAATCTATACGTAGCCAACATGTCTACCATGATTATTCATAACCAATTCAGTCTGACGTTCCTTTGGCGGAGGGAGCTGGAGAACTCTTGAATTCTTCTTCGAATTGTAAATACTTTACGCTTAGTTCCTATAAGAAAAAATTAAGAAAGATTCGTTAATATTGTTATACTTTATCAGTGGATGGATGAGTCTGAAAGTTATACCAGACTTTTAAATTGTTTGGCTTCGAAACTGAGTGTTGATCTATAGCTTATATAGTATAGTTTTGAACTGTACTGTGGCAAGTGCAAAAAATATTCTTAACTACTTTCATAATTAAAATAAATGAATCATATTTAAATAAGTATTTTTAAATAACATTTTGATTACATATATACATTTACTAACGACAGAATTAACCACTACAAATATATATGTATTTTATACCTTTGTATATATGTATGTAGTACGAGATATAATTGGTGTAGTTTTATGTGAGACACGTTCAAATTTTAATGGCCTATTAAATCAGCTGCCTTTTTACTACTAAATCGGTTAAAAATACTACTAACTAACGACCTGCCAACCCCCGATGTTAGACAGTGTGACATCCGCAACCCCTTGTCCCTTATTAATTATGATCGGATATTGCAACGCATCATATAACTTATTAGTATCAGGCACCCTGGTTAATGTGTCATCTCGGGCGTGTAAAACTATATCACGCGAAGCAAACTGTTCGCCTGTAACCATGGCTGCGACTTCATTTATTAACGGCGTATTATACTACCTTGCATGTTCCCCACTTGGTGTGCGATCGGGGTGCATCACAAACCTATAATCCGCTCCCGGCATTCTTCCTAGTGCTGTTTTGAAAGTATTGATAAGGCTATTATGTTCACGCATCATTTTCTGGATTTTTAAAACAGTATCCCTTTCGATTCCTTGTATATTTTGACACCTGCGATTAGATTCGTTTTCTTCATCGCCCATGAAATAAAGTTGCAAAAACTTTGCTTGTTCATTATTTGCGGGAAGGAAGGAACCAATCCTTTGATACACCTATCCTTGGATGGTAAAAGTAGGTGAAAATCAAGGCTTTACGACCTCCTTATCTACACCAAATGATGCCAATTGAAAGCAAGAATTATACTTTCTAATCCTGCTTAAAAACTGGCGCGATTTGTTACTCTCGTATATAAATATAGATTTAAGAGGTTCCTCTGGCTCGCCAAATAATGGAATTTTAACCTTTCCACCAGAGCAGCACATACATGTAGTTTCTTCTTTCCGTTTCAGTGCTTCACAATTATGCATTTTTTATGAATTCTCTCAATGATAACCAATCGGTGACTAAAATAGTAAGTAATAGCTACCTTAACTACCTAGTAATAAAAATGTAACTAAGTACCATCTATCTCCTAACTAACTAACTAAGGCGTGAAAGAGTAACAGACAGACAGAGTTACTTTCGCATTTATATATACATATATATATATATGGATATAGCATCAGTTCGATCCTACTCCATCTCAACACTGAAGATACTCTTATAGCAATGTATATACCATACTTCGCAGCATGGCCTTCAGTTTTATGAGATATGATGACTACCAGTGATGGATTACCGCCTAGGCCCGCGACGCCCGGGCCTAGGGCGGCACAATTTGGGGGGCGGCAAATTTTTCAGAATGTCAAAATTTTTGAATCTGAGATAATGCAACGACAATACATTTTAAGGATTTACTCTGATTTTTTTTATATAAATTTACAAATAAATTTCTATGAAATAGAATGTAATTGATTTTCTGATTAACTTTTTTATTCGTGAGTGCCATACTGATAAAATATGTTTTATAACAGAAATAATTGAATGTTGATAGGCTTTTTCTGACGAATTTTCAAAGCTCTGTTGACTTGTTGTATCTTTAGTAAAGTTAATCTTACAAGTGAGCTACTTCATTTAAAATTCATCTTTTTGTTTGTATATAAAAATATTTTAGAAATCTTAGAAATGATTTCTATAGAATCAAATAAATGAATATATTCATTTTATAGTCAATTTCTTGAAAAATAGAAACAATTTAAAGAAAATAAAAATTTAATAACATTGATGTTTCATTTTTTATAGCCTAAAGTAATAATTCGTAATTATTGTAAAATGTTATTAAAATACAAGTATATATTTATGTCGATATATACAAGCGTGGTCACGCAAATGGCACACATAGTCATARGAAGCAATAAGAGCTTATACTATACAATTGACAAAGTTCTTTAAAAGGCTAAAGAGGGCTAAAAATATCATTATTTGTTTATTAATTTATCATTTAAGTAAAAAATAACAATTAGCAATTCACGAAGAATTAATATTAAATGAAAAACTTGAGCTCCCTCTAAAATGCTTTGGACATCCAAATAGCGCAATTTACCAAACCTGTAAAAAATATGTGAAATTAATGAAATTTAATCAACGATTTGGTTCCATAATATATTAACCTTCTAATACTTGGTACTATATCCCCGATTTTGCATTACGGCATTACATCTGCATACCATACTTCCTACAAGCTTCTCACACCTCTCCTTTGGGATGGAGTACCAAGCTTCCTTAATTCCTTCCCATAAATGATCAACATTTAGGAAATTTTTAGCCGCAATTTTAATTTTAACATTGTTCCATAGGTTTTCTATGGGATTAAGGTCAGGGCTTTGCGCTGGCCAATCCAAAACATTTATATTTTCTTTCATAAGCCAATCCTTTGTGACCTTCGCCGTATGCTTAGGGTCGTTATCTTGCATTAAAGTCCAGCGAAAGGGCATGTAATTAAAGGCAAATGGTTCCATTTCGTTCCTTAATATGTCTAAATATTGATACCGATCCATTTTTCCGTTGATGCGAATAATTTTGCCCACGTCTTCCAATAGTCTTCCGCGATATATTTAATCCATATTCGTCATTGATTTCCTGCATTATTTGACTTGAAGACTTAAACGGGTCGGCCTTGCTTTTAAGAACTATGGTTCTATCTTCAGTATTTGTTGTCTTTCGCGTTGGTTGGAGTTTTGTTTTGTTTTTGGTCAAATAGATCTCATTAGGTTTAATGAGTTTAAGGCCATTATAAACAATTTTCCGGGAACAATTCAATTAAACAGCGATTCCGGAACAGTTTTCCCAGATTTCTATATTTTGCATAACGCGTCGTTCTTCCGGAGTACGGTCCATTTTCACTTGAATTAACTCACTTTATTGTAGACAACCTTAATTCGTAGTAAAAAGCCACGTCTGATCTTTTTTTTGCAAATAAATATTCGCTTTCAAAGTGCGCTATTTGAATGACTAACATTATTCACTTCAAAGCTCGAGCTGTCATTCAAGGTAGTGTTGATCAACGTTTAATGGAGCAGCTCGATGAAGAAACTTTATACTGGAAAAAAGTTTTGCATCGAGTAATTGTGATAATTAAATCTCTCGCAATAAGTGGGGTGTCATTTAGAGGATATTCGGAACGAATTGGAATTCGTTCCCCATAATGGAAATTTTTTAGGTTCGGTCGAGCTTCTTGCTAAATTTGATCCGTTTTTATCAGAACATTTAAAATTATATGAGCACCCTGGCCGTGGAAAAATCTCGTTTTTATCTATGACAATCTACGCAGAAATTATATGATATTATTAATTCAAAATAAAGTATTGCAACATATTTCTAAAAAAGTGCAATCTGCTAAGTATTTTGGGGTAATTGTGGATTCCAGCCTGATATTACTGATGTTGATCAACTCACGATAATTATTAGATATGTACGTAACAATGGTAAAATTGCCGAAAGATTTCTGGAATTCATTCCAAATACTATCCATAAGGCTAAAGATATTGAAGATGCTTTGTTAAATTCTCTTGAGGATAATGGTTTAAATATAATTTTATCATGGTCAATCTTACGATAATTCAAGCAACATGTCAGGTTTATATTCAGGAGTGCAAGCACGAATCCATTACCTGAATATGTTCCTTGTGCTGGTCACTCTTTAAATTTAGTGGGAACTTGTGCAGCTGAGTCTGTTACCGAAGCAGTTGACTTTTTTTCTACTTTGCAACAATTATATAATTTGTTTACCGTTTCGATACATCGTCGGGAAATTTTAAGATAGAGAGCATACAAGTTTAAGACTTAAAAGCCTTTCTCAAACTCGTTGGTCGGCTCGACATGATGCATGCTACACATTAGAAAAAGAGTGGCCTGGAATAGTTGTTGCTCTAAACTTTATTGGTGAAAACAAAGGTGAAAAACCTACTACGCAAGCTGAATCTAAAGAAACAGCAATTCTAACCATTGTTTGGAATGCAATTTTGTATCGCTTTAATGCTGCGAGTAAGAAGCTTCAGGATTCTCAAGCTGATTTATCATCTGTGATAAGAATTTATAGTTCTTTGGCATTATTTCTCCAAGATATGAGAGAAAAACAATTTTCTGATTATGAAAAAAAAGCCAAAACACTATCTGGAGTTTAAAATTATTACCACTATGACACTCGTCGTAAAAAACTCGAAAATTTCAGGCGGACGAGTCACGGGAATGTGAAAGAACAGCTTTATCTGGAAAAAAAATTTTTGAACCAACGTTAACTATCTAATTTTAGATACTTTAAGTGTACAATTGACAGGACGTAAAAGTGCTTATCATAATCTTTAGGAAGAATTTAATTTTTTTGACAATTTATATGAAATAGATACCAATGAATTAAAAATTCGCTCAGATGAATTAGTTACTAAGAACTCTGATGATTTGGAAGATAACAACTCAAACTCAAAGATTCTCTAATGAACACAAAAGATATTCGTTTCGCGCAAGGAATATACAATTTTTTGCATTCTCTAAATCTTCCATATGTTTATGCAAATGTAGATATTGCTCTACGTATTGTTTTGAGTATTCCTGCTACGAACTGTTCAGGAGAAAGATCTTTTACCACCTTGAAAAGAGTCAAAACGTATTTACGCGCAAGTATGAGCCAAGAGCTACTCAATGCTTTAGCACTACTGTCAATTGAAATAAATATTATATCTTAATAATATGAACGGGCTCAAAGAAATTAAATTTCATACTTTAAAAAGGGCGGCTAATCAGACAGGGCCTAGGGCGGCAAAATACTTAATCCGCCACTGATGACTACTGATGTCATACAGTATACACCATAGTTCCACATCAAATAGAACACAAAATTTATTTTTACCGTACTCTCTTGAGAACTCGATTGCGATAAAGACGATTAGGTGTTGTATACTTAATTTTTACATTAACTAGATGAGCACAATACTCCATTGTCAGACTGTGAAATCAGACAATTCAACTTTTTCTACGTGTTATGAACAAATACATACATAAAGGTAAAAACCAAAATAGCAGTTTATAAGTTTTTAAAACTTTAAAAATTTGCTATTTAGAACCCAATTAAGAAGAAAGGTTTAGCCCTTTAAACTAAATACACATACACTACACTCCAGAAATTAGAAATAAGGAAATTAAAAACTCAGGCTTGGGCATAAATTATTATGGAGATTTAGACATTTCAGCTCTTAAAGAATTAATACCGATGAAATATGATATCTATTTCTTCATACAACTCTAAAATTTAGATGGAGTATTAAATCGGAAAAAATAATTTCAATTTATGTGAAAGGACTCTGAAATTAAGTACAGAAATATGAGGTTTGTAGCATACCTGCTCAGTTCCGCTACTAACACTACTAGGTTGAATTTAGGTAGCGAAGAAATAATGTATGTACAGTTACTCACAAAAATGAGTATACACAGGAGTTCGTAAAAGAAATACACTAACTATGGAAATTTTAGTGGAAGGATTTGAATTTTTTTAATGTACATTTGGAAATTGAAATCTTAATAACTATAATCCTACATAAAATAACTTTTTTCTTTAACACTAAACAAAAAACTAAATTTATTGCTAAACCTGGGTCACAAAATTGAGTATACATTTGCATTTTATATGTGGCATCTCTGGATATCTTTTTACAGTTATGTTGATCATGCTGACATTTAAATACGTTTTAAAGTTTTTGTCGTGTATTATCTTCAGATAATCAATTTATTGTATTTTGTGTATTATTTTCGCCATGGCTAGTACTAGACTAAGGAAATAAGGGAATTAGTTATAAAATTGTGCTGTGGAGGTAAATCGTACAGGAAAATTGGTAAAATTATTGGTAGACCTCATTGCACACTCCATGAAATTATAAATAAGTGGAGATATGAAGGAACATTCCGAAATTTCGGTGGGAGAGGCAGAAAAAAATGTTGAATGATGACAGTTAAAGAATGGTTGCTTTATAATGCTCCAAAACAGCTTGAAACTGACCCACAATCACCTGATATGAACCCCATAGAGCACTTATGAGTAAAACTGAAATTTGAGCTGAAAAAATCCAGTCCCCGTACCGAAGAAGAACTAAAAGAGGAGATTATCAGGATATGGGGTGAAATGTCACCTAATTTTACCAAAAGAACTGGTAAAATCGATGCCTAGACGGATGCAAGCTGTAATAGATGCAGCAGGTGGACCCACAGCCTATTAAATTAAAGAACAACAAAAGTTAGTTGGATAAAATTGTTATTTTCCATGGGATGTATACTCAATTTTGTGGCCTGAATTTGTCAATAATTACAGTATTTTGTTTAAGGTTTGTTTAATGTTAAATAAATGAAATAATTTATGTTCAAATATAGTCGATAGGAGTTCAAACTTTAAATGTGCATCAAAAAAATTGAAATATATCCACTAAATTATCCATAGCTTGTGTATTTATTTTAGGAACTTCTATGTATACTCATTTTTGTGAGTAACTGTATGTACTACATAAGAATTATTTCTAAAATAAAACATCAAACTAGCTACCAAAAATATCAATCCACATCCATACCTACAAAAATTGGAAATAGTCAGAAAAGCATCACAATAAAACCAAATCTTTGTAAGTTAATTAGAGGTAGCATAGTTACGTGAAGTTGGTATTACTGAAAAGTTTCGAATGGCCAAAACCCATGCAAGTAAAAAAAGTTTCAGAGGACTCTCAACTCACTATACGATTAGTACTCACAATCGCTTAAACTGTTTTACAATATAAAGTCGTAAAGTCAAAAAATTATCACGACAGGTAAAATATGTGGAAAACCTAAATGCGATTAGTAAATTTGCATTTTAGTGTGAGTTAGACTAAAATTCCAGAAATTTCACACCTAGTTCCATAACACCAGAAAATTGTGAAATTTATTATCTTTCTATACGCAAAAACAAAATAACAATAAATAATTATGAAGCAACTTTTTATTTTCATATTTACAGATATATATACATATATAAGAAGTCGCGTTTTTTAGTCTAAGGTACTTTTTCTCACAGCTGATAGGTTTTGTGTGCATTTACACTACACATTACGTTCATCGGAAATACTCAAATATAAATACATATGTATGTATGCATATGTTTGCTTTCATATTTTATTCATTACTTTTAATTACGAATTATATCGTTTTTAAATGAAAATGTTTTGCCATCGCAAGCTTGACTTTTGGTCTCTAGATGATCATATTGCATTTCGACGAATTCACTTTACTACCATCCACTAAGTAGGTCATGAAACGAATAGCAAAGCGAATAGAAGTACAAGCGCAGCCAAAATATTGCATATTCTAGGAAGAAACATGGTTTCATGAAAGTAGATATAGATACATTTTGTTGAAATTCAGTAGAAATAAGACGAAATAACAAACTATCAAAATTAACTCGATTACATATTTTGTTCCGCCGCAAAGATGATTTTTTTGAGTCAAACCCGCTTACCTATTGAATGCACTCATCCTTGTTATAAAACCAGTTTGCGATGGTCATTAGTTTCAAGAATATCTTATTTAACCATGAGATCAATCGATTCAATTGGAACATTCTTCTAGGAACGCAATATCGTATACACTACTATCTTCCTACAAATCATTTCTCTAACGTGGCGTCTCGACAGGATAAAATCTATGTTTTACTAACTGTACTGCCGTGCCTATTGCCTGTGGAGACTCCATATTGCTCATTGCTTACAATATATGGAATACTAATTAGCTTGCCATATATTGTAAGCAATAAGCTGTCACTTAGGCAGTTCGACCGCGCAGTTTTCATTTCTATGAAAATTTCGAAGAGGCAACATATCCCATTTGCACATATGACGACGGCATTTTCGTTTCGGTAATATGAAATTTAGTAGAGCGAGTATTAAAACGACTGTGTTATATTATGAAAAGAAAGTACATTTTTAAAGTAACATTTTCCTATAGTAGTCCATAAACATGAATTCTTATTTTTCCCAGAAATACATTTGTAAAAAAAGATCGTAATGCTTTTTTTTATTTTCCTCATAAAAAATTGAAACAGTTCAAGAACTCAAAACAAGCGCTACATCAACTCGAACCTACCCTACGCCTTTGGGCAATGATTATGTTATGATAACAAATGCCCACATACAGATTTGGCAATTTCAATAGCAATGGTTTTGACAGTTAGTAAGACATAGATTTTATCTTGTCGAGATGTCCCGTAAAGACGTATTGTCTCACGCTGATCTCTGATTTACTATGTACTATTGCTTGTTGTTGGGTTTTCCTCCAAAATAAATTCCAATGCGATGTATAGCTTTGAATTTAAGAGGTGGTCAAACACCCTTTTGTGACTTCTACTCGTTAAGGAACAAAAGTACATACATATATATTATATATTAGGCTTGGTGAGCGTTTCTGTTGCATAATTGAGGATTAACCGACCATTGCCTTCCTTTTTTCGGTATTAGCGTCAACAGAGCCGAATGAACACATGCAATTTTAAGCTTTTTGTGACGTATGTATATGTATATATGTACATACAAATACATATTTGCTTTCTATATGAATCAACCTAACCTAAATGTCTAAAAGACATGGAGTAAAATAACTTTGAGAACAAAAGGGCAAATATTTTTTCAAAATAGAAAACCTCTAAAACCTAAATGAATCCTTAAAACTATGAATCGGCATCTAAATATGAATTAACAAAACATTTTCGATTTCAAAAAATTGGTTTCTAATACGACGCACCGTCTTGTTGGAAATAGAGATCGTCCGCGTGGTTTTCATCAAGTTCCGAGTAAAATTAGTTCCATGCATCATGTTTTAACCCTTGCAATTGCCTTTTCATTTCGAATGAAATAGGGCCATATGAAGCCGTCATGCCAAAATCAGCATCAAACGCAACTGCATCTCCTAAACCGCACAAGTCTTTGACTCACCCCCAAAAGAGACAATTTGGTCAATTTCAAAGCATTGTACCATATACAGCATAGTGACAAAATTTGACCGTAAACAAACATGCCGGCTACGAGCTGTCGAACATGAATACATTGCATAGGAAGTTTGGCAACTCGTTAATTTAACCTTCCCGCGCCAAATGTTTTAGCACCTATACCCGCGCACGGTGTGACAGACCGTGACTTTGACTCTTCTTACCTGGTTATTTTTCTATAAAACCGTTTATATTTTTTTTATTTTATAGGAAATATAGGATGTAATAAAACAAAAAATAGCAATTGTTAACATAAATTATTTATTACTTTAATGATTATCAGTCTTTCCAAAACAGCCTAAACAAAATATTTACGAAAAACTGTTTCGTCGGTCTCACAGACATGTGCGCGGGTATAGGAAGGTTAAGAAATTACCCAGACTAATTGACGCCAATCTCAAGCGATTTAACGGCTTTAGATTATTTTCTCTGGGGATGTTAAATCAAAGTTATGCGCCAATCAAATGGTATGTACATATAAACATGCGACATAGTCATTACTTTCATCAATATCTTATTCATTTCATCATCAGATCAGGAAATATATAAGTTCCTATTATCTTATAATAGAAGTTTCGTGTAAATTTTAAATAAATACTACGTTCCCATTCTAGTGAAATCTTTTAACGCTTATGGTACTCGCCTCAACCGCGGATGCAGTCTACGGGCAGAATCTCATTAATGCAAATCATCACTCACGAAATTAAAAGCACATAATTTACATAAACATATAAAAAAACGTACGAGTAGGTATACGTCATTTAATAATAAATTAAATTCTTGACGTGGAAAGTGTAGTCTGGACATCGTAAAAGCAGCCGGAACTAACGGAAAAGCACAGGCAAAATAATAATACGTAATATTCATTATACTAAAAACCTGTATTTAGTATTTTCTTATTCATTCAATATATAAATATTTTATGAAGTGTGTGATGGTTGAAGCGCCCTAGAATTTGCAAAAATACACGCCTAGAAAGTTAGGAGCATATATGTCGTACCCTGAACTGTACGTATAGCAAAGAGTGCTCCAAAATAAATACAATTTCTTCTAAAATATCATATATATGTGTGTTCGTACCGTTCTGTAATAGGAGAACTTTTGTGGTACAATGACTATAAAAGTTTGACCGTTCGTTACTTTTTTGATCATACAGTTCAGACGATCCTGAAATAACGAGTACTGGTTTTGATAAACCGAGCTAATATCGAGACTTAAGTTGGTTCAACATTGCATTATATAAGAGTAGTTACTAGAGTACTCTATATCCCACAAATGAGCCAATGATAAGACAGTTTTTGCAGGAATGGACAAGACAATGCTCAGATATCCAAGAGCTGTTGGAGGTTAACCTTGAAAATCGTATATTTATATAAAATTTAAAATCAAAATAATACTTTGTATGACTTTCGTATGATAATTCGCAGCGAACATAATTTGGCACTTAATATATTTATGCAACAACAAATATGATATTGATTTGTATGTATATTCCAATAGTGTCAAAAAATACAAAAAATCAATTTTAATTCTGCTGATTCAATTTTAATATTATTTTTTTTATATATTTTTTGTTTTAAACCGCATGCTTTTTATATATGCAAAGTGCAGATTATAATTTTATTGTAATTGTATACCATGTACGTATGAATGTGTTTTAGCAACATAGCCTCCGGCGCTATCACGTTTTGCCATTTGCCACTCTCGGAGCAGAGTGCAAAGACATGAACTCAAATGCGAACAAACTGAAATAAGCAAATTTGCCAAGGCTTTGATTGAATGAAATTTTGTAGATCTTTTATTAATTTGACTTTGGTTATCTTACAAATCTAAATTGTTTATTCGCGCTTATCAATATGTTTTTGTTTGCTCCTGAGCAAGAAGTTGCACCAAGTTTTTAACTTCAATTCCTGGTAAGTTGATATGGTTAATGAGTGTTACTAAGTACACCATTACATTCCTTGGCAGAGTCATATATTCTCATTTATGCTACACTAATATTTATTATTTCAAATATCAAAAAATAGATATTAGTCAGATTTTTCTAGCATTTATAAATAAAATTAGTCCATTATTGGTCAAAAAATTTAAGTTTATCTTTTTCATTTATCCCACTTAAGTGAAAAATGGCTTCAAGGGCTTCAACATCGAGGCTGCGCCATTCACTTAATGGCCATTGATCTTCATAAAATTATACATGTGTTTATTTTCATACAGTCGGGGGCAATGGTGTAACACATAACCTCAATATAGCCCTAAAATAAAAGTCTGCAAGACACCAACACATCAGAGTTCATGGATGTTAAGTAAAAGCTAGCCGATTTAAAACATAGTTTTGCAAAATCAAAAACGTCTACATTGCAAATAATTACTAGGAATAGTTGGCGCATATTCAAACATCTGCAGCTTAAGTCACTTGAAATTCTTCACTTCCAGGCTTTCCAACTTAGCACCCAAGTATGTACTATACATGTTTTACAGCTTTTTTACTTTAGAAATGCAAAAACAATGATTCATTTGGATGAATAGAGTGGCCCTTTAGTTTTTGAGATATCGATTTGAAATTTATTTTTATTTTATAACGCTTCATATCCCCCCCAAAAGGTGTTCATTTATCAAAAGGGCCGGACTACTCAACGGACTACTATAGCATATAGCTGTCATACAAACTGAACGATCGCAATAAAGTGCCTGTATGGAAAGCTTCTCCATTTAACGAAATATCTTCAATAAATATGGCAAGGATTATTGCCTAAGGCAATGATGCAATCTTTGAAGAAACTGTTCAGATCTAATAACTGTAGTATGCTATAGACATCCCTTGATATGTAGCTGCCATCTGGCAGATCAAAATCAAAGTGCTTGTGAAGAATCATTAGAATTTGTGAAGGGTATTATAGCTTCAGCAACCGAAGTTAATGGTTTTTTAGTTTATTATGGTTTTTTGTTGTCAGATGGCAACTCGGAAAAATATTTCTTTACTGTAAAATTTTGTTAAATATTTTAGTTTTTTACATTTTCTGTTTTGATCGAGCTGGAGCTTAAAATTTCACGAAGTAACCCACAAAAAAATCTAAATTAGTTCACTCCAGTTAGCGCAAAACAATATACATACATATGTACATGTGTATGTGAATACTTTGCTGTACTGAGGCTCTACACATAATTATTTCTATGCTTGAACAAAGACGAAGCGCAATTGAATTCCAAACACTTTTCACGTTATTATTGTTGCGATCACAAACCTCAAAAAAAAACAAAAAATTATAAAGAAAGGATTTACCCAAAATATCATATAACTGAAAAGAGTAAAACCAAGACAATACAAAGTTTTGAGGAGCATAATTACAGAAATATTTTAAGAGCAAAGTGCATATTTTTTAAATCCTATACAGCTCGTCATTACTTTTTTATTTTCGCAATTTTTTGCCTTCTCAAAACATTTTGTCAATTTTCAGTACTACGTCTCACGACATTAGGCTGATTTATTAGATCTTATTTTTATTGGTTGTTGTTTTTTTAGTACATGTGTATAAGTAAGGTGCCAGTTCAGTGTGTGCTCAAGTGTTTCGTCGACAAAAATGCGCGTTGCCGGCGACTTTTTCGAAAGAGTTATTTTTTTCGGAAAATGGAAACAAAAGTCGAAAATGAAATAATTATAAGTAGACGATCAGCGCTTTTCAAATGGATACCGGCACACAGAGCGTTTTCGTTTGAGGTACGAGGGGCACGTCTTTGGCTCTCTACAGCTTTATGTACATACATATGTACTATATATTGATGCATGAGGTGTGAGAATTTCTTATTCAATATGCTCCTACCATATATTGGTTTTATTATTTATTTTGTAAACAAAACTGCTTCGATTTATTTATATTTTCTAATAAGCCTGCGTGAGATTTACAAATTAATTTCAAAAGCAGAGGCAAAAAATAAATTCGAAAAAAACTACTAAATTGCACCGTTGGTTTGTAATTTCAAGTTTTTTACTTATGAAATACATAATTTCCTCATTAATGCGAATAAAATTGACGCATATTTCATGAAAGCGCTAACGATTGCGCCAACACATCGTCGAGGCGCCCGTCAGGTATGGCTCGGGGATATATTCTATACAGTGTTTGCTTTTCGCTTATCACATGTTCCTCGAAGCGCTCGGGATTTGTGAGCAAATCTAAAAAAAACTTAATGCTTTGAAAAAAAGTACTAAACCCTTGGCCACAATTAACGATTTAAGCAACAACAATCTGTGTATGCACATTAGAGCGGGTTGATTGACATAGAGCCAAACAAATGGATCTCGAGTTAGCCGCGTAGTTTTTAATATCCGAACAAAATTTATTACGTAAGTATATCTTAATATCGATCATTTGGAATCGGTAAAATCATACAACTTTAGCACATGCATATATATGTATATATACGAGATTCTATAGAAAAGAATCGACCCACTCTAATCTTCATGGTATAAATGTGCGTTCATCTGTAAGCACGAGCGCCGCCGACAATGTGCACCTAAGTCGTCGATAACGACACACTGACCGTGACAAAGAAATTTACAAAGACGCCGCACTGTGCCCAGAGTCTAGACTCTAAATTGCTTAGTTAAAATGTTTATACGCGCGAACTTTTTGTCAGTATGTATAGTTTGTTTGTAATATATACATACATATATGATGGAAAGTTGTAGCACAAATTCAACAACGACGAAGAACCAGCGTTGCACATTTTGAAATGTTTTAACGATATTTGTTTATCGATTTTCTAATCGTAAATTATCGATATTTGTGAACTTTGATAATTATACCCTGAACATACACCCTGTTAAGTTTGTCACGAAGTTTGAAGGACCCAGAAGGAAGGGTCGGAGACCCTATAAAGTATATATATTATATAAGCGATCAGGACTTCGAGCTGAGCCGATTTAATCATGTCCGTCTGTATATCTATATATACGAACTAGTCCCTCAGTTTTTAAGATATCTTTTTGAAATTTTGCAAACCTCATTTGCTCTTCAGAAAGCTGTTCGTTTGCCGGAACTGCCGCTATCAGACCTCTATAACATACAGCTGCCATACAAACTGAATGATCGGAATCAAGTTCTTGTAAGGAAAACTCTTGCATTTGACAAGATATGTTCACGAATTTTGGTACAGATCATTTTTTAAGGCAACAATGTAATCTACGAAGAAATCGGATTACTATAGCGAATAGCTGCCATACAAGGTGAACAGAAATGCTCCTGTGAAGTTTATTAGCTTCGGTGCAACCAAAGTTAACGTTTTTCTTGTTTTTTTTTTTTTTATTGAAGGCGTTTTCGAGAGAAAGTGAAAGTAACAGAAAATTAAGAGAAAAGTTTTTTGAGCTTAGAACGAATAATGTGAACAGCTGACTGGATAGTTTGACATTTTTTGAAAGTTTACCTGTTTCGCAATGGGTTTGCTTTATTGTTTGGCGCATTGTGGACGTCTTCAACTCTGATATATATATGTAAAAAGTATGTTTGGAAGAAACGGAAGATTTTTCCTCTATTCCAAAATTAGTGACAGAAACACAGTTATTCTAGTTTGACATGACTTTGACAGTTAACAATTTGGCTATGTACGGATATTTAAAACCCTCTCGGTTAGCTACACTCTTCAGTTTATTCTCTTCAACAGATTTTGAGTTCTTGATTGTGTTCTCAGTAAAAATTAAAGCATAGAAACATACTGGAAGGAATGAAAATTGAGAATATATGTTACAATAAAGTTTGTAGAAGACTTGGTATTTTAATGTTAACAAAATCTTGATATTACTCACCACAATCAAATCTGTTTTAAATTTCTTTGACATTGAGCCCCTAACCGAAACCTATAAATATCATCCGTTCACCATCCGAAAACTTTTAATTATTGAATAAAAATAATAAACATTTCCTGCAAACATGGATATTTTTCAAAACATTAGCAGTTATCCCACATCAGTTAAAAAACTTTCAATGCATTAAAACTCTGTTTTTTTACACTGTTTTCACAAATTACGATTCTAATGAAATACAGAAGAGTGGTATGAGATAACTGTTACGTTTCCGTTAACAACGCGGTAATTATAAAAGAAAGTGTATCACGAAGGCAAACGTGCCATTTTGAAAGTATGATGTTGAAAAAACTGAAGATAACCAGCGACAACGTGTTCAAAAGAGAGCGTGATGCGGTCAGTAAATTTATGAAGACTAACTGTTAATACATCTAAGCTTCGTGACTCTTTGTCACAATTACTGTTAACGGTTAATTCAATTAAGTTGGAATTCTAATCATTTTTATTACAATATTCCTATCCTAACTAACTCCCCTGTAACGAAACTCAATTATTTTAAATTCTTCTAAAAATTCCAATGATAAATCTCTCAGTCTCTATATATGCATACATATGTACATATGTAAAGTTTAATAGTAAGGAAAGGTAAGGATAGATTCCGTCAAACAAAGTCTAAGGAAAGGAATCTCTTGCAAATATGGTTTACTGTACCCATACCAAGCATTTTTAAAATGTGACGTTTCCATTGAATCTTTCCACGAAACATACACAAAATTATATCGATTACATAATGACATACATACGTTATATATGTACACCACGTGTAAGTAAATAATTCAGTACCGTCTGTATTAATGCGACGGTAACCCATAGCCTATTTTTGGTCTGGAGCCAGAGTATTCGTAGTTATCAACTTTTATGGAATTTTATTTGACAATATTCTAATATTTAGTATAAAATTATAATAGAACACAGTCTGTGGAATATGACTAGATAACGTGTCCTAATGGGTAAACTTGCATGGAAATAATTCCATATTTCTTGTTACAAATCTATTCGGATCCCTACTAACATTTTTTGTAAAATAAATGCATATGTATATATTAGGGTTGGTAAAACAACGATCCCAAACCACGATGATCTATAATCTCAAAACTTTGCTTACAAACACCTCGAAGAATGCATTGCCAAATATGACCGGAAGGTACTCCGGCTTACAGTTTTCTATTTTTTCCTATTATTAAAAATGAAAGCTCGTAGTCTTGTAGGAAATTTATTGTATTATAAAAACTATTTCGTTTTCCTCTTTTCATACTATTGCAACCAGTTGCTACAGAGTGTAATACGAGTAGCTTTGTTTACCCAACCGAGGCGCGAATCACCCAAAACTAAAAGAGGTAGATATGGTCCTATACACTTATATGTATACATAAATTATTAGGATGACGAGCACAGTTTAAGTCCGGGTGACTGTCGGTCCGGCCGTCCATGCGTCTGTCCGTCCGTGCAAGCTGTAACTTGAGTATAAATTAAGATACTTTACAGAAACTGTAAAGTGGGGGAGTTCGTAGATGGGCGTATTCGGAACACTGCCACGCCCACAAAACGCCATTAAAGGGAAACCTATAAAGTGTTTTAACTAAGCACTACAATAAGATATAGAACTGTATTTTTGCACAGAGGCGCACATGTGGGCTGAAAATGTGGAAAAAGTGGGCGTGGTCTTATCTTCTATTAGGTTGAATATACATGTATCCTAGAACAACAAAGATGGAATGGCCAAATTCGCTTAAAGAGTAAGGGGTAGTCAGAGGAACGACAAAATTAGAATTTTCAGTATATATATATATATATATTTTTTTTTTTTTTGCGATATTAAATAGTGTTATTTTACAAAAGTAGTTATGGCATTAATATAGAAATTTTTGAAAAAAAATAATTCGATCAGGCCTGAGTTTATTATGTATTCTAAAAGCTGTATAAATTTCATAAAAAAATCTACTAAGCGGTTTACAGTTACAGTTGTCACCAGTTCAAAAAACATAGTTTTGAGGAAAACGCGTTTAAAGTTTCACACTAGCGCTTTAAAGTGCCTGAGCTCTCTTTGTTTCTTGTCAAATAACTTAAAAACTAATTATCGGATCAACGTGAAATTTTCAGATAATATTTTTAAGATATAACACTTAAAGAAAGTGCAAAAAAAAATTAATTTTTTGAAAATTCTGACTACCCCTAACCCCTTAATACAATTCCCATACGAGCTTTTACTAACAGTATGACAAAATTTAAAGTCGGATTATAACCCCGCCCTCCACCCATATAACGATACTGTTTGAAACTACTAAAATCACAATCAATCAATAACTAAATACGCCGCGGACATTAAATTTTACGCTTGGACTAGTATGAGAGGGCCAGATCGATGGGCGCGGCACCTCCCACTATAAGGTAAAAACCACGCTCAACCGATCTCAACCAAATATAAAGCGTTGCTCGAATAATACACTTAGCGTTTTCAAGAACCTAGGTTTGGGGGCTTATACCTACAGTTGACTTTTTAGGACAAATGTCGGTCAATTTGAGAGATATAAAATTGTAACTGAGTGATAATCTTTTCCTGACAATAGCACCTACTGGTAGAGACTTTTTTGAGATGTCTATCAACCAATTTTTCTGTGGTCCAGGCGAAAAAACATTTGTGTTGTTGACCCACCCTAATATCTATATTTACATACATACATATGTATATACATAGATACGTACATACGTATGACGCTGAGGTTGAAGTTTAATACAATTATAAGCTACAATTTTATGATTATAAAAATTCCCTTAATAAATTTTAACAGCACAGCCTATTTACCAATTAGTATTGGCTGCACTATAGATTCATATTAAAATACAAATTTGCTAAAAACACAAAGTTCGCTTCACGAACACCGATTTTGCAAATAAAATTCTTACAACTACAACAAAAATACGCGCCAAATAAGTTCAAACCTCCGCACACTGCACCTCTGTATAATTTTGTAAAAACACATCCATATGTATACGTATTTCTGTATATGTATCCAAATACATACATTTTTTCATATATCTATAAATATGTATGAAGATATGAATAATTCTATATACACATTTGTCATCAAATTCAATTTAAAACATGATTCTAACACGTGTTGGACCCATATATGTAAGTAGATATATACGTACATATGTATGTATATATTTCATACACAAATACAACAAACTGACTTACATACATACATACATAGGTAGATAAACCAAAATAGAATTGGCAAGCGTCAAAGTTCGAATTCGATTCATTCATGTAAAACTGCAAATTTTCTTGCTTACATACATACACATGTATTTTCCCATAAGTTCAAGTGTTGCTTGTCACTCAGCAACAAAATTCTAATTCAAATACCAATAAATGAGAAGCTAAAAGGCAATTCTTATTACTGGCTTAGACTGCAAAGAGAGTTCTGAAGAGTTTTCTGCGCTTGATTCGTGCGGCCACTTGGGCGATTAAAACACGAATAATTTGCGCTTTCTAGGAAACATCAAAGCGGAATTCCACGAGCGCACATTAATTGAGCTGAGTAATTATTTGTATGGAAGTTAAAAAAACGCGCTTCAATTAAAATATGCACATACATTAGTATAACATACAGCGTCATTCAAACTGTCAATACCCCACAGCGCGATCGTAATGCGCCAACGATAAGCTCCCAGCGCTCGCAATCCGCTCACCGCCGCTCAGCGTGCTAACTATTTGTTGTGGTTCGTCACTTTGGTGCGGCTCTCTTCAGTCTGCTTACTTTGCCGCTTTTTTAAACGCATACATACATATGTATGTTCATACACAGTTATTTACCAAAATCAGCTGTGTTGTGCCGCTGCTTTTTCGGGGACGCCCTCCTGCGTGCCTTTCACTCTCTTTCTTTGCTGCATGTATTTGTTTATCTCGCAGGTATTTCTTGTTAAAACAAATTGAAATAACCTGCGGACAACGCGATCATTTTCTTTTCTCGCTTTCAAGCGACTGCAATTTTTTCTGTTTTGATATTCACTTTCGTTGAGTTAATTACACTTGCAACCGCAAAACCGTCGGCATTCTTGCATGATCTGCAAATTTTTTGGTTTCCACTGACTTGTCCAGTTTTTGCGGGTATTTCTATAATTACCGTTGTCTAACGTCATTCCTAACAGCTCACGTAATCGCTTGCTTTGTTTCACTCGACTGAATTAACGGTTTTTGTATTGCGAAAAATCGCAATCAAAATAATTACTCCCTGTACATTTAGCGGTTAATGGGAATACTTCTGGTTTAAACGACGTACGCACATGGGACTTTGTTTACAGTATGTATAATGCTATAAACCTACTAGAGTATTATTTAGACTTACATTTGTATACTCTGAGCAGTTTATATTAAGCTTGCTACGTAATTTGCAACAAGTTTCATTCGTCCGAGCCGGACCGGAGCACCCTTACAAACTGAACGTTGAAATTTTTTTCATATCTTCCCAAGACAAAACTACAATCTGCGAATATATTGCTCAAATCGGATCACTATAATATTTAGTAGCATAAAATGTGTTTACTTCTTAGGTAACCACAATGCGATTCATTTATAAAAAACAAAGCGGTTGACAAAAATAGCAAAATGTCAATTAGAAATTCCAAGTGAAAGAAGATCCTTCTCCACATGATATTTACAAGATAGTGGATGTCTTCCACGTCCTTTGCTTCTCCCAGTACTGCGTCAATTACTCTCAGAGCCATCCATTCGGACGACATGACCTAGCCAGCGTAGCTGATACTTTGGTCTGTTAACAATTGTTGTGATTTATGTGAGTACCTTACCTCACGATGCTTTCTTGGAAGCACATAGATCAATACAATGCGTAGATAAGCGCCTCAAAGCATAAATGCATTTCGCATGTATTTTTGGTGCCAGCTGGTTTAGATGGATAAGGTCTTTGCCATCTTGGTCGGGTACGAGGCCGATGTAAAACCTCCACCGTACTTTGGGCGCGGTACCCGGCCGCGATACGACTCCACTTGGGACTGAATTTTTCAACCCTGCCTGATTGGAGTAAACTCCAAAGTCTAACTGCTGTCCGTGATACCAGGTTAAAGTCTCTGGTAAGACCTTACAGCTTTTGCTACTACGAGTTGAGCCCCAAAAACTCAACAACTGGTGGCATTTGTCGCTTGAACAACAAATGTCTTTACATTAGGAATTAATATAAAGTCTATAATATCATTTGAAGACATAGACCATGCCGACATTTCAAGGCTAGCCAATAAAAAAAGACGTAGTGCATATGGATTTTAGTCGCCTCTTACTACAGGAATGCGTTACCAACTTTGGTTTGGTAAAAATGGAACGTTACGGTAGAACAACGTGTCTTCATTATTCACCACCTGTAAATTTACAAAATATTTCTAAAATAATAAAACTGCGGCCGCGTTCGAAATGCATCCTCACAGTATCCCTGTGTGGTCTGGATTTTGAGCTGGAGGAATAATTGGAACATATCTTTTTGAAAATGGAGTGATTTAAAACTATTTGATTTCTTCTTAAGTGAAACTGTGATTTCTAGTTTGGGACACCCCTTACATAGAATTACTATAATAAAGACAACAGTGAAGGGTTAGGGGTATAGTTTCTGAAGTTAAAGCATGTATTTTCGAATTCGTTATTGTTTTGAATACATTTCTTAATCGTTATTTACAAAATTCAATGCTTTCTGAAATACCTGATTCTCTAGATTAGTACTCACTTAACTAAACATTTCAAGCTTATAAAACTGTCTTCCATTCCCTATTTCTTTTCTCCTCTATTGACGCGCATGCTCTTTTATCAAGAAATTAACAAGTGAAAACAACAAAAAGGTTATCGATACAAGAGAGTAGAATACCGATGATTAATTCTATATATCCTAAAATCATTGAAATCTTCGAAGTCACTATATAATACATATGTGTATAGATTTCTGCTTAATTTTTGAAAAAGTCCCACCTCTTTTTCTGAGATATATAATATCAGCTAATGATCTACATACATATAATAAAGAAAATTAAAATAATTTCACATCTTGTTCTTCTTAATTGGCGTAGACACCGCTTACGCGATTATAGCCGAGTTAACAACAGCGCGCCAGTCGTTTCTTCTTTTCGCTACGTGCGCCAATTGGATATTCCAAGCGTAGCCAGGTCCTTCTCCACTTGGTCCTTCCAACGGAGTGGAGGTCTTCCTCTTCCTCTGCTTCCCCCGGCGG
>NW_017537678.1:760329-786795 GCF_001853355.1 Bactrocera latifrons
TTTTTGTGGATTGGGCAGAGCACACTTAAAATTAATTTTTACATCATATCTTGTATATATAGTCTTGTATATATAGTCCTTCCAATGTATGACTTTCAAAGCCAAATTTTTGGGGTTGCAGAGTGATACGCATCCCAGAGTAATAATAATTGATCCCTGATTAAGGAAGAAACTACAGGATAAAATGTGTCAGTTGCTATTAAATCAATCGATCTAAAATCCTACGTTAACAACTAGTGAGAAAAGTGAACTATTTTCCAATATATAGTATATATGGCCTTAATAATTACCATTGATAATTATTATAATAAGTAGAAGACCGCTTGTTTAATGTTTTGACAGAAAATATGAGACTAGCAAATTATAAATTTAAGATTTAAAATACATTACAAAAATTTAAAAAAAAGCAACAACAAAAATCAGTACAATTTTAGCCATGCATCAGAGGACATCTGGATGCAGTGTTGCATCAAAGCTGCCCGTTTGTTTGAGCATATGGCATAGTTCGTTCGATTCGCTAGAGAGTAACACTAGAACGGCTAATATATCACCTAGAGATCCATAAATAGAAGAGCAAAACATCCGTTACTTTAAACGTAAAAGCTTCTCTAACTGAAACTAGCGATAATAATGTGTTAGAAACTTACTTAGAACCAAAGACAAATTGCGCACATGCTAAAGCGGACTTCCTATTCCTCTCTCTTTCTCTTCCCGAAGTATGATGTCAACAACTAACTTAATATGTGGCAATTCCAAACCTAGCGTGTTCTTATGTAACTCAGGTGTTTTGTTTTTTTTTTTTTGTTTTTTTGTTCAATAAATATTATTGCATGTCATTCGTAGACGATGCCTAGCATATTGCAAGTAAATGCAAATATTTACACAAAAATTCATATTATAATTGATAACCAGCAATTACTGAAGTCACATGCATCAGCAGCACATGACCAATAAAAGTGAAACTTCTATAAAATTGCAGCCAAAATAAATAACCCAGTGAATAATTGTGAAAGGCAAGAAATTATTCGTTTTCTGAGTCGATATGAAGAAAGAAAGTCGAAAAAAGTGAAAAAGAAACAGTTTTTGATTCTCCAGTTTTTATGAAACAGAATGTGTCGAATAAGGTAAAGCGTCTGTTGGATACTACGGACGATTTTTGAGTGACATTGTGAGCATAATAAAACTTAAACATATGCGAAAGTAGTCTAAGGCGCGTCTCCTTTTGTCTTCTCTAATGTATAATATAGATGTATACATATGTAGGTCGAGAACCAATACCACCTCAAAATAAGCTGCTTTTGTACTAGTTCTTGAACCAAATCGATCCACTCCATTATTCTTATGAATAGTTACATAAATACTTATGCAAGCTCAGATGTGTTACAATCAATGTTATCATCGGCCAGACTGTTGAGTCAATTTGAATTAGAAAATTCAGTTGAAAGAATGTAAGTCATTTCATTTAAATTTTCATAGATTTCATAATAAATTTGCAAATTACGTGTTTCAATTTCGTGTCAGACGATTTTATTTATGTATGTTGCTATGTACTTCATTGTAACAGTACAATGCATCTATGTTTAAACTTTTATTAATTTCAGACTTCTCTGAAGCGTCAAGAGACAGACACTTTTCCTATATTTTATGTTGCACAAAGTTGCATTATTTAGTTCTCAATGACAATTTGTGCAATTGCGATTCCGAGAAGCTTCAAATAAAAACGAATATTCGCAGAAAACATGCAAGTTTTTCTTGATTAGAATCCAAGTAAGATTCAATTTATATTAATTGCGGAATTAATGATAAGTTGAGTTGAAGCATTTCACTTAATTGTAAAGATATTTTGCAGATAGTGTGGTACTTACATAGGGTTTTATTGTTTAAAATAGTATATTCCGTCTTTCCCATATAATCTAGAGCTCAGTAAAGTTGAAGAAATCTTAAGTGAAAGTTAATGCAACATTTCCTTAAATCACTCAAGTCTAATTCCATTAATATCGACGCAATTGAGTTAATCTCGTTAAAAAATAAAACTTCTTTTAAAATTTATTTGTCTAATTTCGGTACTTAACGTTTTGTTGATTTAAGCTTCTTAGTACCGTTATGTGAGTAAGTGCAAATATATTGTCGTTAATTGGATAATAATTTACAACACAAACAACTTTAAATTAGTTAACTAATTAGCTATCTTATGGGGCCAGACGGATTTTTGGTCGCCGTTTTGCTACTTCTATTATTGTCTGCCCGTTAATTTGCACAAATGCCTCACAAGCATCTCCGTAGTGAATGTATAATTCGTTATGTAAGTATGTTGGGACTCTTAAGCGGATTGCTGTTTGCCGCCAGTTTTTGCTTAATTATAATAAATTTATTTGCATACGATTTGTTAAGGATTAATTTATGCTGACAGCGGCATTAATTAGACACAATCAAGGCGAAAAATTGTGAACAATTCGAAACTTGAATTCGAAAAAAAGTTTTACGTCCTCAAAATTTCATTGTAGTCACGAGAATCTTTACATATTTATCATAATTTTGGTTATTTTTATCATTTAGACAAATGTTTACTAGTAGACCCTGGTCACCCGTTGATGTGACTAAGTGATATACATATGTTTATAATTTGTATGAGATTAAGCTATTGAATACATTGAAGTATTACTTGTGAATGTAAGGAAAAAGTGTTTAAAACTTCGCAGGCTTCAAATACTTTATAATTTGAAAATAATTAATACAACTTATTTTTAACTCTGTAAAATAATAACTTTTAGTTGATAACATTCAACGTTTAACATTATGAATGGGGTAGGTGTGGGTTTTCGAAATTTTAACCGCAAGGGGACATTATATCGCTCTGATACTTATTTGTATGCTAAAGGGACTGAGAACTGTAGTCTTCTGAATGGCATCGTAAGCTTTGACAGTAGCATTGGAGTACTTGGAAACTTGATCATTTCTCTTTTAAACTCTTCGGTCGAAATTGTTGCTTCAATAATATTATCTGTGATCTTCTTGATAACCAACGTTCCATAATTGACGTGTATCCAAATTACCCAGAGGAATTATATGTGAACCAACCTCAAACAAAGATTATGTGATGGCATTCCGGGAATATCCAGGCGATTTAAAAACATGAGGGAACGATTGTTTTAAACATGCATTTATTTCGTCAGGTGTTATTATACGAAGGACTAACAAAGAATATCCATTTCGAATTGAGATGGAATAAAAATACCAAAATATTTGCAATGAAAAGCACCTATTCAACCGTGGGATCGCATAGACCTAATAAATGAATAAAACGGAACTTTCGGTAAAAGCGAAAAGCCGTTGGTCATATCATATAGTCGTAATGCACGAACCCTTTCTGAATCCTACATTTTGCGAGGGCGGCGACACGTGATTCCAAAAGATAAGAACACCTAAAATGTTTCACGGGCTCTTTTACGCTGCTGGTCGCTGCAAATCCGAAAGTCGCTTTCATTACGTTTTCGTGGGCTTCTCTGTTCCACTGATTGTTGAAGTTTCATCTTCTTCTGGTCATTTTACTTGAAATAATATTTTTTATACTCTAGCAACATGGTGAAACAGAGTACAATAATTTTATTTAGTTAACGGTTGCTTGTATCACTTAAAACCAGTCGAGTTGTACGATTGACCGTCCCTCCGCGCAAACGATAACTTCAGCAAAAATTGAGATATCTTAATTAAATTTAGTACACATGGCGAGTTCGAAGATTGGAATAATCGGACCACTACCACGCCTACAAAACGCCTTTTAACACTAAATTAAGATGCAAAACTGTAATTTGAGAAAATAACTGCGGTAGCAAGGGCACTTGGGGTCAAATATTTTCTCAAAATGGGGACGGCCCCGCACACTAGAAAGTTTATTGTATATATACATACCTTTTAAACACTTAAAGCTAAAACAGCCAAATTCGCTTAAGAAAATTTTTATGAGAACTCTTACCGACAGTCTGAAAATGATTGAAATCGGATTATATCCCCGCCCTCTCCCCACATATGGTTTTATTAAAAACTGCAAAATGCGAGTTAAATCTATAACAAAATTTGCCAGAAATATTAGTTTTTAAGCCCAGGATGATACAAGATGGCTTTATGGGAATCGTGGTCTAAAATTAAAGGTTGGGCGTTGCACCCCCCACTTTTGGTTAAATTAATAATAGTGTGCCTCTATGCCAAAAATTGGTTGAATCGGAGTATAATTTCTTAGCCCCACACAATTAATAGAAAGATTTTCGAACTTCCAGTTGCTTGTGTACCGTATACATCGGCAGAAAACTTGTCCTAGACATCATATATCTCACAAACCTTGGCACATCTTGGGGAGACTTCGAAAGATTCGCTTACATACCGATCATATGCATAATATAACATATCCGGCTCCACTTTACCGAAATTCGAACGAATCTTATCCGTCTAAGAGTTGCTATTTCGATTATTACATGTTGTTTAATGCTAAGGATGAAGCCTTAGTAAGACCATCTCCGTCCGTCTCCGGAAAAAGGAAGTCGAATATGCTATATATATGAACCCTTACAGCCAACACATTACTCTCAAATAACGAAAATAGATTATAATCGGTCCACAGGAGACCAACTCCAACACTCCTTTTTTAATCAATCTCCTTATTTTATTATTAAACTTCATTGAGTAGTTTATATATGTACATATGTTATAAGCTGTCTGGTTTCTACTAAATTAGAAAGAAAAACTGGAATAGTGTCACACCTGCGTTGGTTAAAGAATTATAGAAATAGTTCCTTGAAATTAAAGGCAGACTTCGTTAGGACATTACTTGAAATTATAATAACACTGCTCCCAAAATTATCGATTAGTAATAACGGAACTAAAACCTTGACCAAATATACTGATACCATTCTCTTGCAATCATTAAACATCTTGGACAATTCGCAAACCATCTTTTCTCGGGTGCGTTCACAACTTAGACGCATTTAATTGCAAAGGTCACGCATTGAGCAATAAATCGGCAATTAAAAGTGTTGCCGTTCCTTTTCATTTTAATCATTGCCGCACATAACAGTGGCAGCTAAACACGAAAGCCGTCCAAAATTTTACGCAACTCGCGACCATTCATTTGCTGGCGCTAGATATTACATAAGCGTGCCATAAACAATTTATAATATTTTCGCTCCCTTTACGGCGCCTTTTCGCTCTTTCTAGCGGTAAACTGGTTTGACTCAACGTCACACGCCGGCCAAAGTCGAGCAACGGTGCTCAGTGACGTTTAATTGCGCGCAAACATTTATCGCAACTTGGCTGGCATCTTTCAACTAACTTTTAATATCGCTCTTATTTTCAGCTAATTTCGTTATTTTCTTTAAATGATGCTTTTAATTTGGTTGATATTACGAAAGAGATTTCTATCCAGTGACCGTGAATTTGTGCTTTGATGAATGGCTTTTTTCCATTCGCTTTTTATGTTTCCATTCAACAGCTTAGACGCATTTCAGGGCTGACCAATTGCCAAATGCTTAAATACTTAAGTACTTGCGAGCGCTTGCATGTAAAACGCAATGGACTTATGACCACTGCCGTTTGCCTCGACATTTGTCACTTCAGTGACAACTACAAATAGCGGTAATTATTGAATATTGCCGCCACTTGTGATTCCAATGCTTTTTGCCTGCTTCTTCGCTTATCAAATGACAGCGCTTTAATGCCACTTGAGTGGCTATGATTACTGATAAGCCAAGGAACAATGCCGCCGCATATCATTACTCTGCCAACTCGAGGTGCAGCTGATTATCTCTGCACTTGTTTTGACGCGATTAAAAATAATAATAAAAAAAATTTGGAAAAAACGAAATCATTTACCATTCATTTACTGGCGATGTCTAACTAAAAACGTTAATAAGCAATTATGAGGTAATTTGTCAGTATCAGATTACCAACAGTTCACTTAATTGATGGCGCTTTTTGTCAATCACTGAAGTGGAATAATTGACTTTACAAACTAAGTTTTATGTCATAATTAAGGTTTTAGCGGAAAATACTAATTATCTTTCAATTACATAATTTGGTAAAAATTCGATTGCCAACGATGATTTGATTAAAATTTTTAACGAGCATAATTATCAGGTCCAATGACTGGGTACTCATGTATATTACTCTAACTTCATCTGATATAAGAATATTATTTTAAGGCAGGTTTTTGAAATCATACGAATGCATAGAAATAATGTTATGTTGATGCTAATCGTAGGGTTTTAAGTTTAATAGTTGGAATGATGACATTATTTAATGTATGGGATGAAAACAACAACATTACAAAATCGAGGATGCGAAAACCGCTCAAGGAGGGGTGACATCTGCTTAAATTATATGTCTAAATTCTATTCTCTGTCGGTTGTATTCTCGAGAATGATAGCTACCTTTTGGAAAAAATGTAAATAATTTATTGAAATAAATATCCGGTTAAATTCCTCATAACCGGACATCAACCGTTTTTCGCCCAGATAAGGGAGCTGTCCCTATATGGGGGCTTGCAGAAGCTAGAACTCAGAACCAGACGGCACCATCGCAAGACAATATATTTACCCTGATAATTTTACGTATGTTCTTGAAAAAATAACTGACTTGTAAGACTTACGCCCGAACAACGTTCACTAATCGTTCAACTCCATTGTGAAAATTCACGTTCTATAAAGAGCGCTTCGCTCAATTTCTGTTCAATATAATTGGCCTACTTGAGACCCAGCATTCATTATTGGATAGCATTCCAAAGAATAGACCTCACAATGAAGAAAATACAGCAGTCGTGACTGACAGTGTACACGATGTGTACACGTGGAGAGTCAATTCGGCACCGTTCGCAGCAACTCGGACTGACTTATAGAACCACTTGGCGCATTTTACGACGAGAACTTAATTTGAAAGTGTTCACAATGCAGCTTGTGCAGGAGCTAAAGCCGCTCGAACTTCCCAAACAACATCGCATCTATGGGCTTTCGAAAAGTTCCAAGAAGATCCGACGTTTTCTAGTCAAATTTTGTTCAACAGTTCTAGCTTAGTAGGTATATAAATAAGCGAAATTGGCGCACGAAGAGCAACTTGCCAACCGTTTGGAGTGGTTTTTGGAACGGTACCTGTGGAATCCTGGGTCTATATTTCTTCAGAAATGCTACTGATGAAAACGAAACCGTCAATCGCAACGTTTAACGCGCCATGATAAGCGACATTAGGCTTCAACAGAACTGTGCCACTTCCCACACACCACATCAATCAATGGATCAATGGTAAGAGAACACTTCGGTGAGCAGATAATTTCACATCTTGGGCCGATCGATTGGCCACTTAGATCTTGTGATATAACACCGTTAGACTTTTTCCTGTGGGAATATAGAAAGTCTAAAATTTATGCGGACAATCCTGCTTGGATTCAGGCCTTGGAGCAAAACAGGCCATGGAGCGTGAATGTCATTCGCCACTTTCTAGTCGAAATACTCGAACGAGTCATCGAAAATTGGAAATTAAGCTCGTAATCTATATAGAATTTCGGTTCAGTGTTCGAAATAAATGCACGAACACCTCGATAGCGCCACTGTTCCTTCGTTAATTGATATTTTTATGAAACATAATTAAGTCAGAACGAACAGGTCAAAGTTCAATACAGAGCCTGCATCTTATTTGAATAACTTTTGTAAATTGAAGCTTAGGATGGCTCAGACTAAAATAAAATTTGCACGAAAATCCAAAAAGTTCAATTTTAAGCACAGACATGCATGCATATGTACATGTAGAAGACACATGCCTTGTGTTGTCTCAAAAGCAATCAATGAGCGTTTGTCTGCCTTACATACGTATGTATGTGTGAATGTATAGATATGTTTTTAACATAATCGATTCCGTCGAAAACACTCAGGTCTCTGTTTGACATACCAAGAACACCACAAACATTATATTGATTGCATTGTAATGCCTGATAGAGTTCTGTGGGATTCAAATTAAATTCATGCATCACATGGAAAGTCGGAAGAATTGAGCATTATTTGTATTTCTAGAAATAAGTTTTACGTTGTCTTACTAAATTTGTTTGATTTCCAAAGAAAACTTTTAGACAAGTGCACTTGCAAGATAGAAATATGTTGACATCCGTACATGTACGTATGTATATATATTTGTATATAAATTACTTAAATCAAAGGCCTGATATTCTTGAACATTGAAACAATTATTTTAGTTATGTAAATAAAATCTGCTGAAACTTTTTTGCAAATCCACTTAGCTCGTTGTGACAAATTAAACACGCTATGACACTTGTTATACAATACTATATATTGATTAACGTAGATACCTCTAGTGCAACAACGTCAAGCTATCGTCTAGCAGTAAAACAAATATTTTGTATCAACTCTTTTACAAGCACTCACAGCTGAATGAGTTCAGCAAATTCGTTTGGGGGAAGGGGCAAATAACATATCATATTTATGGCACTCAAAATGTAGTCGTTCACAGTTGTGCACAGAACTATAGCAAACATTCTCTTCCGCGAAGTTCGTAAACTCAGTCTTCGTCTAGATATTTGGGTTATTGTTTACCAGGCTTAAAAGTTGGATTAGTTTTAAAGAAAAGTACATTACTTTAGAAAAGTTCGACCATTTTATAGCTGTATATACTAATTTTAGCGATCCTACAAGTTTTGGATAACAGTTCTACCAATCTACGATTTAACTTTAACATTGTGGTTAAATTTCGTTCAGCGAAGATCCTCTTGAGGTATGACAATAAAAAGAACCGAGCTGTGGATTCGGGCGGTTGCAAAATGTCCAAATACCCAAGTCCAATTTACCCAATTTTTCTAATAATTTTGTTGATTTGTGACGCAGTTCATAGTCTCCATTATAATCTTGTGGTGCTCACTTTCTTCAGAGCTTTTGCATATCCTTTATCCTTTACCTGATATCCTTAGAGCGAATCATCTTGATCTACGATCATCTTAAAGTCTTCTAAAGTAATTTTGTGGATATTTCAGTTTTTGCCCGTAAGAGCATCTCTTTCTTTCGGACGTCCATTAGGTTCATTATCTTCATATTTTCGTTCGATTTGTAAGAGGGTGCTCCCTTTCGCACACTAACTTTACAGTTGTGCAATGTAAAACTTCTCGATATCACTGTTGTCGTCAAATAGTATCACATTGAACTTTTTGAAGTGTGCCAATATTAAAAGGGTGCTATACATAAGTACTTGTAATTTTATTTATTTAGGTATATTGGTTTAAGCACTCCTTTCACAACATGCTACTCAAAAGGTATCCAATAACAGTATATTTTTGTACAATTTTTGAAGAGCCATTGTGTTTGAATTAGTACATACCTTGTATCCAAAAATAAATATTTAAACAAAATTTTAAGGTTTTTCAGACATCAAATAAAACCGATTTTAAACTAAACATTAGAATAATGCTAAGCAAACGTAGTGCTAAGCAAACGCCTACTCAAAGCTTTTAAAAATTAATATTTGCTTCACTTGCAGCTTCATCACACACCTTAGATAGCACTGGAGATCCAACGGCATCAATACAAAATTGTTTAAGCGAAGTCGGCAGAAGATAAAAGATTTGTGAGAAATGACCACAACTACTGAAGAACCCATAACAGCGCTAGATTCCACTACGTCGTTCACAGGCAGCAGTAACGGAGATCTAATAGTGACGCCAGCGTTAAATAGCGAGGAGTTTAACAACCTAACCTACGATGATGAAAAGAGCATTTTCGCACATCCCACATTAGCAGAATACTACAACAGTGAGTATAGCTTAGATCGCTCTTGCTAAAGAATAATATATATTTTTTGCTCTCCCGCAGATCTCACGCCCTTCGTCACACTTTGCATATTCGTCTCCGTCTTAACATTTATGCTCACCATTTCCATTTTTCTCACGACCTTGGCTAAGCTTCAGCAACGTCTTCGCAAGCCACTGCTAGCTCCTTCCATAGCGCTTGTGTCCTTGTACCCGCTCATCAGCCTTGCAGCATTGCTCACACTACTCTTGCCGAAACTATGGTTCACCTTCCACACTGTGATGCATCTCTCGTTTACGGTCGGCGCCGTCTTCTTTTATCAGCTGTGCGGCCATTATATTGGCTCTGAGACCAGTTTCATTAAGGAGACAGCGGGCATGGCTGTGGCGATTAAGACACCACCATGTTGTTGCTGTTGCGTATGTTTACCAGGTGTGACGCCTACTAGGGGGCGATTTGTAGTACTGCGATGCCTTGTTTATCAAATGGCATTCGTTCAGGGCAGCATAATGTTGGTGTTGAATGGCATCTTCTACAATGATATGGTGAGTAAAATGAACTATTATCGTTTAAATACTTTTACATTTGGTCGGATGAAATGTCACAGCGTTGTCTTAACTACTCACTGTGCACTAATCTCATAAATCCATTAGTCCTTCTAAGGCACATCAATAATTTTAAAGCGGTAAAGTCTTATTATATGTATATTGGATAGATGCGTTTCCCTCATTTTTTCAATCAAACACACAAAAACTTCACATTTAATGGAGAATGTTTGTTAGCAGTCAAAAGAGCATTCTTTGGCATTAATTTTTGAAGATTATCCCTTTCAAATGTTGCCGACTTTAGATGGTCCATCCATTGAGTCCAATTTTCGACGATGCTTTAGAGTATTTCGGCTGGTAACTGGAATTGTCTTTCTGTATGGAATGGCAGCTCTTGCATTTCTCAGATTGCTCTTCGTCCCAAATGCGGAAATTTAGCTTGTCTGGAGCCCAAAGAGCGACCACCTCTATATTACCAAGCTTAGTTAAAATATCTCCTTCCCTTCTCGGCAAATACATCTCGAGGTCATCATTTTTTGAGTTGGTAGAAAACTAAAGATAGTTTAACATTAATAGAATAGCGCTCTTTTTAAATGGATCAGCTCTAAGAAAACCCTCAACTACGACAATATTTTCTCCTACAAAGAATATTTTGAATATTTCAGCCATATTTTCTAATTATTTAGTATTTATATCGATAAGTGTTAGGCACATCCAAGTCAAACCTTGTAGGACTCTTTATTATATTTGCATAAAGTTCTGCAGACAGCTGCAGGGTTTCTTAGAACCCATAAAATTCGACATATTCCAGTTTTGAAACCTTGATGAACTTAAGCCATTAACTAAAAAAATAAGTTCAAAATAACCAACACTTAATGCAGCTCGTACGATCTTAATTGTATAAATGATTAAACGTGGTAAGTTCCGGAAAAAATTATAAATAGAATCAAAAAAGGTCTGTCTGTCACGCTGTAATTTTTTTTTTTTTTGTTTTTTTTTTTTTTTTTTTTGTTTTTTTTTTGTTTTTGTTTATTGAAACGTAACAAGATATGGTTTTACATTTCATGCAAATTGCAACTAGTGACAAATGTACTAACAAGCAATATTTTTCACTTATAAGGTAAAAGAATAAAGCTCTATTAAGAAGCTTTTTCAAAATTAGACTTTGTATTAAAAACTAAATATTATAATATTTGTTATTTGCTTAGAAGGTCATGGAACGTTGTTCTTTTCAATCTGCGCATGCTATTTCTAGGCTCTCCTAGTTGTCGGGCTTCAGCGTTTACGTGGTTTTGCAACCTTGKGGCATGTTTCGATGCCGTTTCGCGAATGACTTCCCGAACCATGTTTATGTGAAGATCACGATGGAGATCTAAGTTCCGTATGTACCACGGGGCATTTACAATTATTCGTAGAACTTTATTTTGGAATCTTTGCACCATTTCAATGTATAAAGGTGCAGCACATCCCCATAGCTGAATTCCGTATGTCCAAATGGGCTTTAACGTTYGGTTGTAAACTAAAATTTTATTTGAGGTTGTTAAGGGTGATTTCTTGTCGATTGACCAATTTATTTTGTTGTATTTTAGTTTTAGTTCTGCAACTTTTCTTTGAATATGCTCCTTCCACTTTAACTTTGCATCCAGAAATGACACGATTATATTAAAATTAGGTGGTTATACATGAATTCCAGAAATCTATTATCAATCTAATTATCTCCTCGTGCAGTCAATCAAAATTTAGTATTTACCTTAGTTGTTATAACTGAATTGCAGAAATATTTTATCATCAAATAATCTAATTATCATCTCGTTGGAAGAAATATAGTATTTAACTTATTTGTCACGCCTGAAATCCAATAAAAAATTGATCAACCAAAAATCTAATTATCACCTCGTACCGTCGATAAAAATATGGTGTTTAACCAATTTGATATTAGAATAATAGTATTCACTAGAGTCTATAGTATAGCCCAAAGGAACTAGCAAAAAGAGTCATTGGAGCGCCACACCAATTGTTTGGTGTAATAATTGTCTAACGCCAATAATATAGATAAATAAAGCCGAAGCCCACCAACAGCCGCTGGCAATGCTATAAATAAAAGGCAAATATGTACATTAGACTATTTAAATAATCCACAACAACGTATGCTATTGTTCTTACTACAACAACAACAACAAACGTTGCCAAGTATTTGTAAGTTATCTGACAAGAAAGAGGTGTAGCCTCGGTGGCGCAGTAGGCAGCGCGTAAGTCTCATAATCTTAAGGTCGTGAGTTCGAGCCTCACCCGGGGCATTAATATTTTTTCGATTGTATTAAAATAACTACTATTATGATTCCTGTATACTAATTTTAATTTAATGAGAACTGTACAAATTATTGATTACATTTTCCATTACCAGGCTTTATTCCACGATGTGCAATACTATTTTCTGCCATTCATCATTACTTCTATTATACTCGGTTCATGGGGGCTGAATATAACGGTGCGTGTGGTGAATAATTTACATTCGGATTACAGTACCACGGTGAGTTAAGTTACATTTTCAATAATAATAAATAACTGTAATTTTGTAATTAATTGTCGTTTAGAAAAAAATGTTCGCACTTCAGCTAATTTTATTGCTGTGCAAGATGCAGTATCTCATATTGGACAAGCAGCTGGATAAATTATTACTAGGCGGCGACTATCCGATGAATCATATTATCTATAAGCAGTGTAAGTTTCACTAATTCTCAACTATTTACAATTATATTATTGCAATTTAATCATTACAATCGTTCCTTCCTTTTGCAGCTATCATCAACAGCTTGGTCGTGGTGGAGATGGTTCTGGTGTCGCTACTCGCTCAGAGTGCTTACAGAATTCCAGTTATAATCGACGATAATTGAAGACAATTACTTAAGTAATCTACTTAAATACTTACGTTTGTACTTATGTAGCTAGTTTGTTTTAAAAGTAGTGCTCATAAAATATAGTTCTTATTTTATCAAAGTAGTCCTAATCTACTTTTACGAAATGTAAACTCTGGTTTATGTTTAGTCATTTGTCACAGGTCAGGTAGCTTAAAATTTAAACTTTAGCTCGACTTTTTCTTTAAATAATTAAAAAAATTCAGCACCATTAATTTTATAAACGATAATGGCAAAAATTGTGATAGCTAAATACTTTCAATACATTTTAATCTACCATTAACTAGAATTTTATATAAATATAACTATATTTTTAAGTAGTGTATAATATTTTGTAGTGAGAAATATAAAACAAATATATAATTATCTACATACTTTACTGTGTTAAGATACAAAATCATCATCAAAAACAAGAAAAAACTTTAACTTCGTTTGCTCGTTCCGTTGTCATGGTAGCCATGGTGTAGATAGATAGAAAATAATTGAATGGTCCGTTGTGTCCTCTCCTATATCACATATGGTCACAAATTTACTGGGCGCGAGATGGTATGATCCCAGTCCACGTAGATGGATCCTAAGATCTTGAGCCTCCTTCTCTAAATTGCTGAGCAATCCAATGCTCTCGGGGGAGGTCTCTCTAAATATTGCTAAATAACCTGCCAGTGCCGTTCTTTCCCACTTTCTCCTCTATGCGGAACAACTCCTTTATGGTGTGAGACCCCACCGCTATGCATGGTTCTAGCTCCGTCATCTTGGAAGCCCCTGCAGAGCGGGGGGTCGTCGTTACCTTTATGCACCGGCATCCAGATTAGCTGTACACGGTTGTAAACTGTTAGTTGTCCTCCACTAATAGCGATTTCAATTCATAAGCTGAGATCGCTTTAGTACCGCTTGACTATCGCTTAGTATAGCAATACGATTTCTTCACACGGTCTTATAGCAAACACGCTCGGTAAACATCCCAATGGTACGGATAGCTTGGTATGCGGTCCCCAAAGCCTGCTCCAAGTGAAGTTTACCCTCTTCCGTACGACGTCTCTTGGAAGAAGGTTTGGTAGTGTGTCTTCCCTTAAGACCTATGAAGGCCTACCGAAGACTGCGCTGCTCTCGATGCCCAAGCAACCGCTCTATAAGTGAGAATAGGGCTTTACTATCATTGTATACAGTCACCTGACAATATCTGCTTTGAAGCCAAAGGATCTACCGGCTAGGCGTCTGCATATCATGAGCCTCGATGGCTCTGCACCATGTTAATACAACATGTTTGGGAGCCTCAAGAATTCAATATTTTTAGTCATCTCCAACTCTCTGACACCTAGTGTTAGGGGTCTTAAGTCCGAAAGAGATCTTCACTTTGTAAAAGGGACGACGATTGGATTGATATTTAACCCTACCGTATTACACCATCCCATTGCTAGACTTAAGCTCCTTTGGCCTATTCTAGAGTATTCTCAAATTTACCTCGCGCCATTATGACAATGTCGTACCCCTGGCACCGAATCCCATTGTTTGGGACCAACTCAAGGAGCTCACCTACTACCAGGCTCTATAGTAGGGAGATAAAAATCCACCCTGAGGGCAACCTCTTTTAGCATCAAAACGAATCTTACCTGCTCTGTACGCGTGCTAACTGGCGTGTAGGTTTGTAATTTTCAGCTCCTTCGATTTTATATAGTTGTCTACAATATTTTCCTTTCATTTTGGTATGAAAAAAGTAAGTCTAATTGGCCTGGACGATTTGACCAGCGAATAGAGATGAAGATTACTTTCGCTAGTGAGGCAAGAGATCTTACACACCCTGTTGCAAAATTTTAGTTTTATAAATAATCATAAATTTCTGAGGTTTCCTTTCGACGGCTGTAAACTTCATGGCAAACATGGAATAAAGCTCTCAATTTCGAAATAAATACACATGATAATTGGCTAAGTCGCATAACATATCGTCAACTAAAACGTAGAACAACGTGTTACAGAAAAATTCGAAATTTCTTTTTCTTCAATTATAGCCGAGTGAACAACAGTCGTTTCTTCTTTCAGCAAATTGGCGCCAATTCGAGCCACCAAGTGAAGCCAAGTCCTTCTCCGCCTGACCTCTCCAACGGAGTGGAGGTCTTCCTCCTACGTCACTGAACTATGTCAGTGCCGTCGTATATCTCATACAACTCTCGTTCCATCATATACAGTATTCAAAGTTGCCAATGCGGAAAGAGCCTTAAATTTTCCACAGAACCTTTCTATCGAAAACTCGTAAGCCGACTTATCAGATGCCTCTGCACAATACAGCAGGACAGGGATGATGAGTGACTTGTAAAATATGGTACTTGTTCGTTGGAAAAGTCAAACGAAAAGTTATATTTGCAATAAAAATGTATTTCCTAGCCATCCAACTTATTACATACGAATAAATAACCAAATAACACATAATAAAAGAATCTAGTACTTTTGGCAATTAAATTGGGGAACTAAAAGAATAAATAAATTCTCCTTTTAAGCATGCTCCTCACATGCTTACAAAAACAACAAAATCCTATATCACTTTCATAAGCAAATTAAATTGTTTTACACTCGGCTGCCAATGGACTAACCATTCGGTCGAGAGAGCACTCAAATATGTCAACTGAACCAAACGAGTAAAGCTTAGTGAATAGAATAAAAACAATATAACTGACACATTATTTTTTTGAAGATAGCTTCAATATAAAAATGTTAGTTTGCAGAATATTTAATCCGTTAAAGCTTTATATCAAAGCTTTTTAAATTAAATAAAAAAGCCTAAAAATAAATTTAAAAACTCTCGACTCGCATACATACATATGTATGTATTTAAAAATATTTAATATTCTTAAACAAGTAAGCAAATTTTGCTATAAATTTTTGTTCAAACATTTTATTCTCGTCTTCAGTTTTTGAATTCATCCTTCTCAATAAAATCTTCTTCGCTGCACATACATATATGCAACTACAAACCAGCTTAATCCCTTTCGCTTACTGGGTATACAATTCAACTATAGTAATTTGCTGTTCGAATCAAATATTTAGTTCCGCTTGCCTGCTTTTAGGCGCCCAAATGAATTTAAATGCTTCTCGGCGCACACAAACGCACTAATGACCTATTTTGCGTGGGAATTCAAAGTGCAAATGGAATTTTCAATCAATAAATCAAAGAGGCGCTAAGCACTAAAATGCGCAGGCTAGGCACGCGTATGAGTTGAAATGCTACGCACGCACACATGCATAAAAACAAGCGCATATAGACATACACATGTATTTAGTGGCGCGAACGGGATGAAAGTGTGCTTTTGTTGCGAACCGGCCACCGGTTCGTTAAACACTTCTGGTTAACTAAGCAAAGAAAACACAGCGTATGTTCGAGTATCGGAGAGGCTGTGAATTATTAAGTAGATGAATTGAAACAATCGGTGCACGAGTTTAGCTGATATGCAGTTAATATGCTTGTAATGTATTACTGAGTACAAAATCTCGGAATTTTTTTAATGGCACAATAATAAACTTTTTGAGAAAAGGCATTGATGCATAACTATTGAATTGCTTTTTGTTAAAGTCCTTAGATCAAAGACATTTATAAGGTTGCCACTTGTTTAAAATGGAGGATGGAGTCATGTGTAGAAGCTCACGTGAGGAAAGTTCTCTGATTGCCATTCATTTGGGAATGGCCAGAAACGATTATTTTATATGTGACTTCCGGTCTTTGACCAAGCACTCTCTGGGTAGCATAAGAACATCCGTTTGAAGGCGAGGTAAAGTGACAAGGCGAAATATCCCCAACATAGGATTGTGCGCTGGGTTTGGTACCCGCCACGTAAACAAACACCCGGTTTGATTGCCCGACCATGAAGAAGATTGAACAGCAATTACCCGCCTGAAGAACAATCCAGCGGCGGGGCCGATGGATTGCCGGCCGAGCTATTCAACCATGGCAGCGAAGAACTGATGAGGAGCATGCAACAGCTTCTTTGTAAAATATGGTCGGACGAAAGCATGCCCATCGATTGGAATGTAAGTGTGCTATGCCTAATCCACAAAAAAGGAGACTGCACAATCTGCGCTAATAACAGTGAGGTAAACCTCCTAATCATTGTATATAAGGTTCTATCGAGCGTATTGTATGAAAGATTAAAGCTCACCGTCAAAAACCTGGAAAATCAACAACCGACCAGATATTCACCGTGCGCCAAATCTTGGAGAAGACCCGTGAAAGGAGAATCGACACTCACCGTCTTTTCGTCGATTTCAAAGCTGCATTCAACAACACGAAAAGTAGCTGCCTTTATGCCGCGATGTCTGAATTTAGTATCCCCGCAAAACTTATACGGCTGTATAAACTGACGTTGAGAAACACCAAAAACTCCGTCAGGATAGAATCGAAATATCTCCATGCCATCAAACAAACAGTCGTCGCACTCGCGACTTGGCTCTCACGTCACAGTTCACAGTCATAACTTTGAAGTCGTAGAACCAGCGTAAACAGCAACAACAATGTCGGCCTGGAAATTCAACGCAGGATAACTCTTGCCAACAGTTGCTACTTTGGACTGAGTAGGCAATTGAGAAGCAAAGTTCTCTCTCGACGAACAAAAACCAAACTGTAAAAGTCACTCATAATTCCCGTACTGCTGTATGGTGCAGAGGCTTGACAACAACTGATCAGTCGATGTTGCGAGTTTTCTAGAGAAAAGTTCGACGAAAGACTTATGGTCCTTTACCCGTTGGCCAGTGCGAATATCGCATTCGATGGAACGATGAGCTATACGAGATATACGACGACATTGATATAGTTCAGCGAATTAAAAGACAGCGGCTACGCTGGCTAGGTCATGTTGTCCGAATGGACGAAAACACTCTAGCTCTGAAAGTATTCGCGCAGTACCCGCCGGGAGAAGCGGAGGAAGAGGAAGACATCCACTCCGTTGGAAGGACCTGGCTTCCTATTGTCCTATTGCATTTGTGTGCCTGTACCTTCGGGTATGGGTGTTTTTGCATAAACTTGTTTTGTCGGATGGTGTTCGTATTTGTTCTCTTTACAAATGCTACAATTTTTTGTTAGTCGGATTACATCATTTATTATATTTGGCCAATAGCAAGGTTCAAGTATCTCTAATGTATATTTTTTTGCTTTTCAATGTGCTCTTTCATTATATTTTCTCTATCCGCTTCACTTGTAATGTCCTTTGATAGATTTTGACAAAAGACCTTTTTCTCTATATTAAATGAAGAGTTTATAATATCATAAATTTCATACCAGGTTTGATATTAGGTCGTGATATTAGCTTTGATAATTGTCGTTAGTGTATCTATCAAGTCTGGTGGTGTGACGTAACTAACATAAAATCTCTCGTGGTTTTCAAAAATTGTTGCTCTTTCTAAGGCATTTTGTTCACATTTTTTTAACACAATTTGTGCTTTAAATTGGTTCATTGGGGCGCTGACATCTTTAATTCTGATTGACGAGGATGATTCCTGCGAGTGTATTGAGTCGTTCGTAGTTACGTTTACTTTACGACTGAGTGCGTCGGCTACTACATTTAAATCTCCTTTAATATATTTAATTTTTGCTCCGTATTCTCTATACAAATTTTCCATCGTTTTAATTTTGAATTTGGGCTGTCCGCTGATAGTGAAAAAATTAGGGATTGATGATCGGTGTAAATAGTAGTATTACTAGTGAGACCATACAGATAATTCTTAAGCTTGAGTGCCCAAATGATTGCTAACATTTCTTTTTCGTTTGTTGAGTAATTCTGTTCAGTTCGCGTTAATGTACGTGAAATGAATGCTATAGGCTTCTTGCCTTGTGACAATACAGCTCCAATCGCATGATTGCTTGCGTCTGTAGTCAAATCAAATCCTTTTCCAAAATCTGGTTGGAATAATTCTATTTGTTCTTTTAGTTTATTCTTAGTGTTTCAACTGCTTTAAGTGCTTCGTCATCTAATTTTACATGTACTGAGCTACTTTTATTCTTTGAAATATTACCATTCTCTCCTCGTAGGTAGAGTGTTAATGGTTTCGTTATGGATGCAAATCCTTTTATAAATTTTCTACAATATGACGTCTTTCCCAAGAAAGATCTCAAGTCTTTCAAATTTCAGGGGCTTCTATTCTTTACTGGAGCTACTGTAATTCTAACGTTTTTTATTATATGTCCTAAAAATTCTGTCTGTCGTTGAAAAAATTTTGACTTTTCATCGCAGATTTTCATGTTGGCTGCGTGTAAAGTGTGCATTATATTGGTGACAACTTTCATATGTTGTTCAGGGTTAGCTGAATATATATATATATATGGACATCATCTATATACACGGATGCGCATACTGCTATGTATGGTCTGAGGATGTCGTCAACGCATCTTTGCAAGATCGACGGTGCCTTTTTCAGTCCAAATGGTAGTCGTAGAAATTCATATATGGCATTATTTATTGAGAGAGATGTTTTATCCCTTCCTTTTTTTATTCTAATTTGATGAAATCCTGATTCCAAATCTAACGTCGTGAAGTACTGTGCTTCCCTAAGTTTTGGAGCATCATGGTGATGTCCGGAATGGTATATCTATCAGCGATTGTTTGCGCATTTAACTTCTGGAAGTCAATAACCATGCGTCTTTTTGGGTCGCCTTGCTCGTCATTCCCTTTTTTAGAAATTGTCCATATGGGTGAGTTGTACCGGCTTTTGCTTGGCTGTATTATTTCATTATCTAATAATTTTTTTATTTCAGTTTCTACAAATGCTTTATCCGCTTAGAGGTATGGATACTGTCTGACCCAAATAGGATTATTTGTTTCTTTCTGGGTTCTACCTCTACTGTAGTTACGTAGCGTAATGTTTTACTCTGCTCATTTCTTTTCATTAATTTATTTATTTCTTTTTTATATATTTCTTCTCCTATCACATAATTTATTCTTGTTAGTTTATTCTTTTTCGCAATTAATACATTTCTTTCTGTATCTGTCATTGCTTTCATTTGCTTTAAATCTTTAATTCCTATCAAGATATCGAAATATTGTAAGGTATCGAGTTCTAAAAATTCCATACTGAATCCTATTATATTCACTTTGGTTTTATATTTAATTAATGATTTACCGTGTACCGTAGTGGCTTTTTTTTTACTTTCTACTTCTATCCTTTTTGCGTGAGGGAATTTGGATTTACAGCATTTTCTTCTGCACCACTATCAATTAAAGTATACACTGAGTTACCTTCTTCTGTGGTCCTTGCAAGTGTTGGTAACCCATGCCTTAGAATAAAAAAAATATTCTTCCTTTTCATATTCTGTATTTGATTGTTGATCGTGTGTAATTTGGTTGATCTGTTGATTCTTCGGTTGTATATTAGCATGACTTGTATTATCTCGTTCTCGTTTGTATCCCAGTGCTCCTGCTACTTTCTTAAATGGATTTTGATAGCTCTGTCGAGGGTGCGGATTTCGTGGTGGCTGTTGCTGATTCTTGTTGTAACCTCGATATCCATTGGTTCAACTGGAGGTTGTTGTAGACAAGAATAATTATTCTGATGTTGATTGCTGAAATTATGATTCTGATGATGGTTGTATCGTGGAATGTACTCGAGGTTCTGATGGCGTGAATCATGTTGCATTTTACGGGCGATACTGTAGGCATCTGCTAATGTTGTGCAGGCTCGTGCATAGATGGCATTCTTGATAGCTGCACTTCTCAGTCCAGTGACGAATGTTCAGATTGCTTTAGCTTGGATTTCTTACGTCAATGCTTGGACTATTCGTTCTTCCTTGTGTGTCATCTCAATCTTGGATATGCAGATGCAGTGGCATCAGTTTGTTGTAATTTCGTCATATCTTCCTCCAGAACGTATATTGGTCGTTTATTGGCGACTTCGTTGGTTAATGCAATTAGATTTGCTTGTTCTGTCATCTTGCTGATTTATTTGTTGATTTATTTTACTAGAGATCGGTCTCCAGTTGTATTTTTGGAGCGCTGCTTGGGAATACCATATATTCTCTCCACGAAAGCGTGTTGTTTGCCAAGGATAGCATATTGATCCTTTACTATCTATTTGTTGTCGTATTAGGATTTTTATGTGAATCCCTTTTGATTGACGTTGTGCGGGATGATGCACTGGTAAACTTCTTAGATGGTTTAAATGAATTCTTTTTTTGTTTCCAGGGACTAGGTTCTTCCCTTTCAGGCAGACTGACTAAGCATATTACTGATTATCCTTTTTTGTTGCTGCCCCACGTTGAGCGCCAGTTAATTTATTTAATCATTAAGAATAAAATAAATACATAGTTTTAAGTCAGCCATTGGGATTGGTTCTGACTGATCCTTTATTTGTGTAATATTTCACCGTATACATATGTACTTCAATATTGAATATATTACACTTAAACTGTACAAGTGGTACAAGTGGTAACTTGTTAGTCGGCAGTCGATAATGATAAAGTGACCTCGAGTCAAACTATTGTTCCGGTTGCTTGTATAGGCTATGCTTATCGCTGCTCATACTATTGAGCTGCTGGTTGTTTACTAGTAAATAACTATTTGGGTTGTTATTGTTTGTTGTACTGATAGTGCGCTTCTATTGTTCTAATATAACGTTTTGATGATTTTTCTTTAATGTTCACTGAAACATAAGGTTGTGGTTGAAGGTTAAAGTATTAACTCGCGCGCTAAGCGAATAGATAGGATGTATGTATTTTCCTAGATTGATATACCTATTTCCTAAGTTCGTGTGAAGTTTTATCTGCATATTTTAAATGGTGTTTGTTTGGCAGTTGTTTTTTTATGACGAAGACAGTTTCTCTGGCATTTTTTCCCATTCAACCAATTGAATCAAGATTTTATTTAAAATTTTATGTTTCCAACAGTATTACGGCTACGGATTCGTTGAAAATGCTACTAAGTGTATTGTGGAGTCTACTTCATCATGAACTCAACTACTTATTATTAGGTATTATATAATATTAACGTGAAACAAATCATACCGTGAAGGTCAAGAAGTAATCGAAAACTTGCCGCATATGAGTCGCAAACCAAAAGTTGAGGGAACATCTCTAATGGATCGACTCAACATAATTTTCGATGATGTTTTTGGTACGTAACGCAACATTACTAGACTGTTCACAAAATACTTTTTTGCAAAAAAGTGTTGATCACAACATTCATCAAACGCATCATTTATAATGACCAATGTATTGAAAAATGGATTAAGCGTTGGTGTGTTTTTTGGTTCAGAAGCCTTTAAGGATAACCGCGGTTATACCACCATTTATTTACTCCTTCATTATATATACATTTGACAAGTCTAACAACTTAAACAAAGGCGACTTCGAACATAATTTCAAAAACGTTAATTTAGAATCAGTTCGACTTTCAAGAATAATTTTTATTGTAGCAATTTTTTCGAAACAGTATAGGTTCGCTTTGTGGCAGCTGACAAGGCTCACAGTAAAATGCAACGTTGTTGAAGGATAAGTACAAATTTACACTCTGCCGTCAAAATAATGAATAAGCAATCCATGTTTATGGCGAAAAAACAAGCTGTACAGATAACAGTACGGCTTAGGAAATAATATGCTCGTAAATTGAGGAAGGCTAAGTTCACTACGACTGCATCGGCTAGCGCTCAAGTACTTGTAAGGCTTGCCGAGCAACACTGCTGCGCATTTCCGGTGTTATTGATTTTCTGGGGAATGTCTTTAAAGCAACTGTTATTTATGTGGCTCATGGTTGGTGCACGGACCATTCATTCGATTTTATGTTGTTTTATGTCGGCTTTGTGTTACGATATGCTTCGGTGAGGAAGGATAAAATCCGTTATGGCTAGGAATACGATTGTGTGCAGAATAAGATGTGGCTTGCAATAAACTTGAATGTGACCAAATAAATCATAAATTTTTACGCAAACTCTAGTGCCGACGTTTGAGCATGAATATATAGTTGTGTATATGTATTTTCGACATACAGACATAACTTCGTTAATAAAAAACCAGTACAGGTATAGGTATATTCATATATAAGAGTGAACATGAACACAGCCACGCCGTTTTCTTCGAAATGAAACGTCTGTATTTTGCGCTTGCTTTTGTTGTTGCTTTGGAGTATATTTATTATGAAGATGGCAGCGTTTTTCCCAACTCTTTATCGTTCTATTCTGACAGTATTTATGCCTATAACAGGAGGTAAGGGTGTCCATACGTTTGCAACATGCCTCCTTAAATAACGATTTTGGTAGTTGTGAGTATATTTAAGACTCTTCTGTCATCTAATCCGGTTGTAGAAATGTGTTATTGAAATTTCAGTAAAGTTTTAAAACCAAATACAAGGAATTGCAGATGTTGCGTTAAAAATTTTAATTCGAAGGAGGTTTTAATTGAATCAGTCATAGTAACGTTTTGAAAATTCCCAATTTTTGGAAGTGATTCCTCAATTAAAAATATTTTTCTAAAAGTGTGCAACTGAAAGCAACAACAAACAAAGAAATTCGATATAAAAATACTTTGAAATACTTGGATTTGAACTTTTCAGTATTTGACACCGAAATCAATTGCGCAGGCTTTGTTTTAAGTGCTAAACCAAGCAAGTGCTTTTAGGTCGGGACATAACCTAAAACATAAAATAGTGGGTTTACATCCATAATACTTTTTTTTATTAAAAAAGAAATTAAAAGCTACAATTCCAGTTCATAAATTTATATAGACCTTCATAAATACACAAATATATGACAAAAAAGTGCTCAAAGTAGATTAAAATTACAAATATAATATTTTTTTTTTTTAACCCATTTTTCTTTTCTATTAATATTTTTCCTAATAAAACGCAGTAACATTCAACACAACAGTCGAATTTGGTATCTTATTAACTTACATATGTATATTATTGGCTTGTACGAATCAAGATCAACATAATTGGAACAAATGAAATATACTTACTGTAATATAAGCTCCATCAAAGCTAAATTAACATCAACAAAAGGATAAAAAATTGTTTTCCAATTTTTAGAATTTTTAATTTCATTAAAATATCCCACACATTTACTGACAAAATCGCCTTAAAGTTCGATGAAAATCAAATTGGATGAAAATCATGTACATATATTGAGCCTTGGGGAAAGATATGAACTGATGAGGGCAAGAAAATACTTTGACCCGATTTTATCCAATTTTGGTGTTACGATATAAAATTACAAAAAATATATGCTCTCTGGATATCATTAAGACACCTCACAGATTGGTCAATACTCATATGTCGTATAAAGTCAAGCAAATGTTTGGAAATCCCTGTATTTAGTATATGGGAACTAGTGGAACTGTTGTCCTGATTTCATCCATTTTAGGCACATACTGACTGACAAAGGCTTCAGAGATCTACTGTGATCAAACGACTACTTTCAAGAACACACATTGAAAAAAGGTTGCATTGGGCCCAGGAGAATATCAACCGTGATTGGAGCAATGTAGTATTTATAAATGAGTCATGTTTTGTATCGTTCAACCAACCCCTTGACACGTACTTGGCTAAAATAAAGACTAACATTTGTCCGAATCACAGAAGCACATTCCATACTCAATAGAAACAAGAAAACTATATAAATTTAGAGTATTCTTCACAGCCTCCAGACGTCAATCTAATAGAGAATGAAAATGTTAAGGGATTACATGGGTTTCCTCGGGAAAAAGCAGTCTTTTCAACAATTTTTTTCTCATATACACAATGAAATATTTTATAAGAATTTTCCGGTGACCCTTTGGAAAAAAGAAGGCCCGCGTTGGCAGAATAGCTTCTTACAAAATTATCTAAAGTGATAAAAGTTTTTTAGTTAAAATCTTAAATTAAAACATGGATGAAAGAAAAAAAAATTGGATTTTGGCAGACAGTTTTACAAAAAAAAAATTAAAGTTTCGAAAAACAAAATTTCAAATAGTTGTAACCAAAAAAAAAAAAAAATCCGTCATCCAAGTCTTTAAGTATCGCATCTAAAAGATCTGTGTAAAATTTAACGAGGATCAGTTGAGTAGTTCTCGAGAAATTTTGCAACCAACTTCAAAAACATAGTTTTCAGAAGAACGCGTTTAAAGACGGCGCATTTAGTCTAACTAGCCTCAAGCGCATAAGTTCTTAAAGCTGTATGTCCGAAACTATTATATTACTCGGATCAACTTGAAAAATTAGAACAATATTCTAGAGACGTTGTAGAATAAGCCGATAAAAAATCGATTTTTTGAAACCCGTAAACCTATGGGGCTTAAGTGGTTAAATAAATGAAAACTAAAATATAAAGGGAATATTTAACGAAAACAAAATATTTCATTTGGCTACTCCAACATATCTGAAAGTCGCTTTCTGTGGAAAATGCGAAAAATTTAGTTATAAGTTTCCATGAAAATTGTCAAGCTATAATTAGACAGCGCTGGGGATTGAAGCGAGTATTGAATAAATGTCAGCTGTAACAAACCAATGTATTTTCTATAATTACAACACTTTCCTATAAACGCTGCCGGCACTTTGCAAAGCGAAACGTTATTGTTGTCCGACTTTCCAACAGACTTTAAACCCTCAGTGCATTATAATAAAAAAATATGTGAACAAAGTTTTTCGAAAATTATGTGATTCAGCGCTGAATATGAATGAAACTGGGTCCAAACCTCATATCCGTAATATAATGAATTCCGACCTGAATATGAAGTTTTGCTAAAACCTGATCGGTGACAGTTAATCCTTTATAAGATTGGTCACCTGGTCGTCTTCTGAACAGACACGTGTGGCAAATTAGACTCAACAGAGGATTCTTCAGTGTAAAAATGAAAAAAATGTCACAGTTAAAGAAGTTTCCAATAAGCAAAACACAAAACATATTATTCCAAGAGTTTAACGTAGTTACCATTCAGTTGATGTTATGATCCTAAAGACGCTACATCTTTTCACTTCTGTGAAAAAGATACCAGCAGCTGTAGTGTGTGTGTGGTTCGAGCAGCGTCGTCAATAAGAATAGATACTGGACGTGCAGCTAATAATGAATGGCCGAATAGTTGAGGGCTTGTGTGAAAGGAAAAAGTGACAATTCCGAAAAAACTTTGTACATCGCTCGTTTATTATTAACAAGTAAGGAATTGCTAAGTTCGGGTGTCACCGAAAATTTTATACTCTCGCATGATAAAGTGATAATCGAGATTTCAGGCGTGGTTGTGAACCGATTTCACCCATATTTGGTACATGTCATCAGGGTGTT
>NW_017537678.1:787255-818750 GCF_001853355.1 Bactrocera latifrons
GCTTAGTTATGACACTTTATAGGTTTTCGGTTTCCGCCATTTTGTGGGCGTGGCAGTGGGCCGATTTTGCCCATCTTCGAACTTAACCTTCTTATGGAGAAAAGAAATACGTGTACAAAGTTTCATCATGATATCTCAATTTTTACTCAAGTTACAGCTTGCACGGACGAACGAACGGACGGACAGACAGACATCCGGATAATGGACATGTTCATCGAGTTTGGTATATGACATTATTTCAATATTCGTACGGTGGGTTGTGATATGGAACAACACCCACGCCTACTTTCCATATACAAACATTGTATATTCCATTTAAGACTTTCAGATTACAGAGTGCTTTTGTGCCTTTAAAGTATGAGATCTTCCGTCGAAAATTATTCGAAATTGCATCAGAGCGTTTCGAGTCTCTAGATGGCAAGCATGTGTTACTCAGCTGATTTGTCACCAAAATCATTGCTAAAATTACAAGACGCATCTAGACAAAGTGACGGCGGTGCTAACGAAGGTAATGGCTAAACTTGGTGAACCAAGCAAAAGTAGATAAGCCGATTTGGCCAAAGTATGTAGGTCCATGTTGCATATGCCTACTGCACTGTATCATCATCACGCGGACGGAGTCTTAGCAGGCCACGCACCACCAGACTCAACGGCTTTGAAAATTAAGCGAGTATTCGATAAAACAAAAGCACTGTCAGTCGCCTAACGAAAGAAGAGAGGAAGCTGGAAAGACTAAGGAGCCTAAATGCACGGAACAACAAGTGGCTAGAACGGAAACATGGGGGAAACTGATTTCTATATTATACAGTTTTTATCAGGACATAGTCACTACAAAGAATACGGACCGGAATACGAAACAAATTACTCCTTCTGCAGCAGCAGTCCAATGTATGAAATGTATTTTAAGTAGAGAACTTGATAAATGATAGAGTGACCCCGAAGAATATCGTGAATTATATGATCAAATCGGAGGTAGTCTGGAACAGAGTGAGAGCGTGGCCAGCTATAGCTGTGCAAGAGATAAGGAGGAAAGAGTGGCAACGCAGCGAAAACAAAAGGATTAACCGGACTTAGGGCGAAAATGCGTGACTGATAAGTCGAATGGCTAAGTTTGGCTCACGATCTAATGTCTAACGGAGACCCCGTGGACCGGATACAATGTACGTAGACGTGCTGTGCCACAAGTTCTGCTTGGGAGTGGTCCCAAAGGAGGTGCCAGTACGAATCGTACATATCGTCTGGAAAACTGACGATATCTTAGAAGATTCCGCCTCTGAAAAAAGTGTTTCTCTCTAATAAAATCTTTGTCAGTTAAATTCTTGAGTCCCAATACTAAAATCCGATTATGTCAATTTTTTATATTAAACTACAGTTCCTTCCTCCTGCTCTTATAGCATAGAAATCTGTTAAAGAGATCTCTTTATCTTTTCTTTTCTTTCTAATGATAATTTTCCGGTAGATGGCAACCAGAAGCTCTGTATATTCAATACGCAAAATAAATTCAATTTAAATAATTCCTCAATCTTTCAAAACAAATCAGGATTGACGTTGAACAAACTCCATCGAAATCGAAAACAAACAAACATCTCTTCCGTTTGGCAATTAATTTTCGTAATTAAACTTTTTGCGGAAGTATTTGAAATAAATTACTACTAATTTAGAAGGTCGAGCATTCGAAAATCTCGCAATCAAGCTGCTAGTGAATTGTGGCAATGCGCAAGCATTCCGTGCAACCTCAGTGACAAGCCACCAATCAATCAAGGCAACCACCGAAGAACGCAGCCTCCGCATGAGAGCCGACATGCCGTTGGGACGGGCGCTGGCCAAGTGGCAAATAACCGCACGATGAAGCCGCAAATTGTGCAGCGCACAGACACACCCACGCAGGTGCAGCGACCGACTGTTGCCGGCTGAATGCGGAGCAGATGCTCAGCTGAGTATGTGGCAAGCAGTGGCGAGCCTTCATACATGACCGAGTAATGTTTTAATGACAACGGTATGCTCAAAGGTCCTGACCACCAGTTGGCTCGATATGCATGCAAAATATTATTAAATGCTTTTACTAGCTTATGTGTATGTATGTGGGTTCTACATATGCTTTCGAATAGTGTTGTTGTAGTGTTAAAGTAGTTGCTGATATTTTTAAGCAGCTCGAGGGTATGAAAGCGTGTAAAAGTGCCACTGAAAGCAATGTGCAACTTCAGTGAGCTTTACAGGGTGGCAGCGTGCATTGAAGTGAGCGCAGCTAAGTGCGGCAAGTGTGGGCGAAGGCGTGAGCGCATGTGTGTGTGCGTTAATAATGTGTTCTCCCTGAGGGCAGGCGTGTTTATACACAAGCGCTGCAGCTGACCACTTTGCAATTGATCGCTTTGGCATCCTTTTACACACCTCAACACACAACTGTTGATCGCCACTTGCTTGTGTCCGGCTGTGTATGTGTGGTAGTAAGCATTTATGCATGTGTTTCAAACATATTTCTGCCATGTGTTTTTGCTGCAGTGGCAATTTATTACGGTGCACCATTTTTTAAATTTTTTTTTTCTTTTTCGATTGTGTACACTCAGGCGCATAAGTGTGTGTACATCTTAATGGGTATTTACGTGTGTGTGCTACTTGTCGTTGGCTCACTGAGCCATGAAATTGATTAAAATTACAAAAAACTTCCAGCACATGTTCGCTTAATATTTTATGCGTGTGGGTGTGTACCGTTATTTTGCGACTATTTGTGGCTTGTTTGCTCATTCTTCATGTCAATAACATTTTTTAAATTCTATTAACTTAACTGGAAAAATTTCTGAATATACAGAGGCTAACAAAAGTGTTGTAAGGCTGTTGCTTGTTTTACCGAACCAAATCGAAGTTTGGTTTTATGAGTTTCAGTAAGACAACCCCAAAAGTAAAAATAATACAAATTAACAATTTTCGTGTTATGACGAACCAATCACTCCTGAGTCAAATCCAACATCAAATCCAACGTAGAGATATCTAGTCTTGTAGTTTACTAATTGTTCACTTTTATTCGATGAAAACGTTAGCTTGTGTTTCAACACTTATTCGCATGCCCTCAGAATTAATTATGTTGAAATCTATACAATATATTAGTGAAAGAGAAAGAAAGAGAAGGAAGTGAACTAAGGAAGTTAATACTTGGTGGGAATGATGAAACCATTTGTCAAACCGTTGGGACGGGAAGGATATTCTTTTAATTACATATGTTGAAAAGTTCAGAAGTTTGTTATGGAGAAGTTGAAAAGATGAATATTTGAAATAGCAATGATGCTTCTTCTTTTCCTTACTAAAGTAGACATCGCTTACGCGATTATAGCAGAGTCAACAACAGCGCGCCAGTCGTTTCTTCTTTTCCCTTCATGGCGCCAATTGGATACTCCAAGCGTAGCCAGGTCTTTCTCCATCTGGTCCTTCCAACGGAGTGGAATCATCCTCTGCTTCCCCCGGCGGGTACTGCGTCGAATACTTTCAGAGCTGGAATGTTTTAGTCCATCCGGACATCATGAACTAGCAAGCGTAGCCGCTGTCTTTTAATTCGCTGAACTATGTCAATGTCTTCGTATATCTCGTACAGCTCATCGTTCCATCGAATGCGATATTCGCAGTGGCCAAAGCGCAAATGACCATAAATCTTTCGCAGAATCTTTCTCTCGAAAACTCGCAACGTCGACTTATTAGATGTTGTCATCGTCCAAGCCTCTGGACCTTATAGCAGGAGGGGAATAAAGCAGAACTTACGGCTATATCAATATCATTGGCATACGCCAGAAGCTTTACACTCTTATAAAATATTGTACTTGCTCGATTGAGTTCTGCAGCTCTAATTATTTTCTCCAGAAGCAGATTGAAGAAGTCGCACGATAGGGAGTCGCATTGTCTGAAACCTCGTTTGGTATCGAAGAGGTCTTCCCGATCCTGACGGAGCTTTTGGTGTTGCTCAACGTCAGTTCACACACATAAAGCTTTAATCTTTCATACAATACGCTCGAAAGAACCTTATATACAATGATGAGGAGGTTTATCTCACGGTTATTAGCGCAGATTGTGCAGTCCCTTTTTTGTGGATTAGGCATAGCACACTTACATTCCAATCGATGGGCATGCTTTCGTCCGACCATATTTTACAATGAAGCTGGTGCATGCTCCTCATCAGTTCTTCGCTGCCATATTTGAATAGCTCGGCCGGTAATCCATCGGCCCCCGTCGCTTTGTTGTTCTTCAGACGCGTGAATGCTATTCGAACTTTTTCATGTTCGGGCAATGGAACGTCTGCTCCATCGTCATCGATTGGGGAATCGGGTTCGCCTTCTCCTGGCGTTATGCATTCACTTCTAGTCAGCAGGCTGGAGAAGTGTTCCCTCCATAATTTTAATATGCTCTGGGCATCGGTTACTAGATCACCTTTGGGAGTTCTACAAGAGTATGCTTCGGTTTAGAAACCTTCTGTGAGCCACCGCATTTTTTAAATACCGTCCCATAGTCCCGTTATATAGAGTTGCTGACAAGTGTATACGCACGTCTAAATCACTGAAGACGTGTCTTCCACACATCACAAGACGATCCAAGACAGCCGGATATTTTGATGAATTTTCTTATGCTGGAATCTAGTACTAGAGATAATCTTATTTCGGGCCCTGGCGAAGTCAACCAGCCTTAACCCCTTTTGGGGATGTTTCATTATGCAGGCTGAATTTACTCACCAAAGATACCTTCTTTGTTCACTCTGGTGGTCGCCAAGCATGAGATGGGCATCGTGACGGTGGCAGCTTTCATAGGTATGCTCCAAGCTAACTACCTACTTTTCTCAGTCCTTGTTCCGTCAATCACACTTCTTGGACGGCGGTGAGCAGTGGCACCTTCCCAAAAAAGGGACTGGACATTTCAGTTGCCCAAACTTAAATGGTAATCCTTAATACGTTTGCAGTGGTTGTCATCAAAAGCGGGGTATCTTATTCAAGGCGTCCATTTCATTGATGGTGTTTTTTACGTGGAGGATTCCAAAATATTCGGATAACGCTGTGGAGGGGTGATTCGTCTTCCCACCTTAGGAAGCCGCGAGCTCTTTGGGCCATAAGTAAAACAATCGTTTCTGCCCATTCCAAAATGAATGAAGCTAAGAGAATTTCCCTCCTCGCAATGGCCCATCCTCCATTTTGAATATATCTTTCGTAAGTAAAGAATTTTAGAAAATTTAATGTGAAAAATAATTAAAATACTTCACTGATATATTTGAAAAACTGGTTCCAAACGGACAGGATAAAGGAGTTCAACAATGTTCCTTGAGTATAAGCTAGTGATCATCATGGAAGATATTTAAAATAAAGTAATACCATTCATTTTCACTGCTTCAGTATAAAAGTTGATTTATAAATACCTTCCCTGTTCTCAGGGCAACAACAATAAGTAGAGGGAAATCTGATCCACCTTACAAATGCTCAGCACAAAAGCTCTCCAATCTGCGAGACGTTCAAAAGCATTATTTTGGACGGGCTAAAATTATTTAGAATATTATATCGTAAAAAATAAGTTAATGTGATCTACATAAATATAATGCACATTTCTTTCCCGATATATAAATAATATAAAAAATCTAATAAGTTGGTCGATTGGTTGAAAATACCGGCTGCACTTAAGCCATTATTAAATTGTTCAGCGTTTGAATATTTTTTTGCGTTTTATTGTATAAATTCAAATCTGTTTGAAATAATTTTGTTGCTCATTATAATTAATGAATTTAATTATGCGGTTTTGCTGCGTTTATAAATAACGGATTATGACACGTGTTTAAGCAAATTCTAAACCGAGTTCATCATACCTCATTTAACTCAAATTGAATAATTTTAAGTTTGGTTTATTGCACGAAACCATTATTACTTCATTTTTATATTATATTTCTGTAACGCATAATCCGCGGGCGCCTCTCTTCAGCCCAGTTTATTGTTAATGCTTCATCTATCAAATGTTAATTTAGCGTAAAATTGATGCATCAATAGGAATGTCAGTCTAATATTTTCTTAATCGATTGCAAACACGCCGCTGACACACACTAACTCACAAATATGCCAGGCATCACTTAACGAAATTAAATGTCACTCATACGCCCCGCCCACCAACTGCTCGATTTGATAAATGCGGAACCGCTTGCACATGAAATTTTTGAATTCTATTCACGCAATCTCACTTCTCTGCTGTGTAGTTGCTATTGCTTAAGGTCTTTCCTTTTTTCTTGCTTGCCTATTGTACGCCTCCGAAATTGCCGGGTAAGAAACCATAATCTTTGCTGGAAACTGCTTATTTGTCATTTACACGACATTGACTTTTCATTTATCAAATATAAGATATTCACCGAAAAGTGCCAACTTCCCACCACATACATTTCGAAGCAACAAATTGTTGTCCAACAGTGTCTTAGACTGCTTGCACTGTGAAGGGAAGGTGGATAACGCTGCCACGCTTGCCTTTATTTTATTAATCTGCCCTTTATTTTCTCGTTCTGTTCGCAAAGTCATAAATATAACATGTGCCCGTATTTACCTGTGGATGTTTTTTTTATTATTTGCTTTCATATTATGTGCGGTGGTGTGTCACCTACTTAATATTTATTATATTTACAGTATGTGGAAAAAGGAAAGTCTCTGGAAAGGAGTATTGGTACAAAACAAGAAAACGGCTTAATTTTTTTTATTTTTATAAACCATCGACGAGCTTTTGTTTGATGTTAATGCAGAGAAATTTTGAGAATTTTGAGGTTCAAATGTACAGATATAGATTTTTAAACATGTTGAGCTCGAATGCAATACAGTACACAATGCCTTGTCCAGCTAGGAAGGGATATACAATAATAAGGGTTGAAGCAATCAAAGTTCGGTAGTCTAGTCAAAACCAAGCATTTGATAAGCCAATGTATTGAATTAATAATAAACTTATAAACTATGAAGAAAAAGTAGCCCAATTTGATAACATTTATTAGTTTGCTTCGCTGGTTTTTTCTTAAGTTGGATTATTGTGAACATTGGAAGATGCTTTTTCTCAAAGCGATGAATGCTGTTTGTTCGCAAATATTTTGTTCTCACGAAGCTTCATAAAATAGAAACTTATTCAATTCTCTCTTTCCTAAAAATATAAACTTTTAGTCTCTAAACGCTTCTCCCAATATATACTTTTTAGATATGCCTCTATCAGCTGTTTTTCAATGTGTTCATTTTTATCCAGCCTATGAAAGCGTTGAACGATATTGGACAGCTAATGATATTAGATTTCTCAGCCGACTCTATTTGGTCGAAGGAGAAACTTTCCCCTGTACCTGTTATATATTTTGACACATCGGTGAAGGTGGAGATTTCTCCATCGGTACTGTCGTTTATTGCCCATTCCTATCTGTTGGCGAAAGGTGAGCCATTGTTATCTCCACAGGAAACTGTTTTTATCAATTGCCTGCATCCTTTCTGTGGAAATAATAAATATTCAAGACAACAAATGAATGCTAAATATCTGGGAACTGTGGTATCGGGTCGAAGGTTTGACAAGTCGTTCTCTGTTCATTTCATCGGCAATGAGTCTAAGTCTAAGTGACAGCCGCACAAGTGCTGTTTCTTCACCATGTCGCTCACTTAGCACCACCTTTAGAAAGCAACATTTGTCACACACTGTACGTATGATACAAATATGGTTCTCATATATGTATATATGTATGGTTAGACGCAGTCAGCGTTGTATGTGTGAGATTTTTATGATTATTGGCATCATATGGACTGTATGTCGTAGTGGCACAACTAGCTGATTGTAGCCTTTTTTCTCTGTCATTTGTGTTTTCGTTCTGTTTTGTTTCGGCAATAAGCTGTTGCACAATTACGCCAATATTTTTTTTTCTTTTTGGTATTTATATAACCGCAGCTTATAGCTTTCGCTGTGTGCGTTTGAGCGTAACTGATTTTATGGTAAATTTCCTTTTAACGCTCAACTATAATTTATGGTCATTTACTCTGTCGTTTGGCAGCCAATGAACACACACACACCCATCAACATCCATATTTATATACATACAGAACAGCAAAAATGTGCTTTAAGTTAAATGACTTTTCGCATGAGCATAAAAAACATAATCAGCGGCGCTCTACTCCTTGCGAATCATGAGAGTACGGCGAAGCAAACATTTTTCGAATTTTCTGTTTGGCTTGCGCAGCCATAAAGGCTGTTATGAGTAAATAACTACGTGTGTGTATGTATTGAGCGCGAGTTTTTCTTTTGTGTGTATTTAACTTGTGTGCTTTTCAGGCAACAAATTTGGCAATGGCTCATAAAAACCAGCGCGAAACAATGATTAGATTCGATTGATTTGAAATCGGAGCGACAGCTCAAAATGAAGCTATACATATACACATAAGATTACCTGTAATTGTGTATGAGGTTCGGATGTGTGTCAAACATATAATTTTCAATAAACCGTGTCCATCTGTCAAGCAGCGAGCTGTGGGATAGTATTGAGTTTCCCAAACGTGATATTGAGATTCAATTTGAACAAATATTAACTAGTGAATGGCGAAGTCCTTGTGCAGTACTAAATTTTGCATTACATAGAAGAACACAGTGGTGCAATCTATTTTCCTTAGATATATTGATGCAAAGTAACTGTAAGTTTGGAATGGGAATTAAAGCGGTAATTTTACTTTTTAATTATTTAAAGCAAACAAAATTTTCTGCTTTATGCAACTTTGGGTCCACCAAAATAGCAATTCTCTCATACTAGAACTTCTAATCAAATCCACCGGTCATTTGTAAAGGCTTAGGAATAATAGACCTCCAATTCTCGAATAACAAGCACTTGATTTCACCGCGATTAGGACATTTTTCGAACTGAATTGCCTAAAAGTGCCAAAGAGACATTACAAGATTTAATAACCACCTTCTTATAATTTTTCATGTAAATATGATACTAAATCTTATGAATATAGCTTAAAATAAAATAAAGAGCCAGAAAATAGAAAGTAATTCATGAAAAAATTCAGAAAATATGCTCCCAATTACATGACTAAGTATGCATGGCCTATCAGCAGGTCGGTGACACTAACAGGGTATGTAGGAAAAAAGGCGAGATGAACACAAAAACTCACACCAAAATTAACTGCAATGAAACCTCCGGAATTGCTCGGAATACCTAAGAATACTTAAAATTTTTATTTAGCCAATGCTTATTATAGTCAATTAACGAAGACGGTTGAAGTGGGTAGTGGCTGGTTCATGTACAAATTGCATGGCAAAGTAATGACAAAATGAACGCTTTACTTTCCGATGTGCACGATCTCATGCAAAAGCACCTATCGAACCTCATTGTCAAAGTAAACATCTAAATCAAAGTGAAGCAAATGTATTACTAACACTAAATTCTTTAAATTCTTCTTATAAAAATTTACTTTCTAAATTCTAAAAACTTTCAATAACATCAAACAAATCGTAAAAATTTCAAAGGCATACCTATGATAGACGGCGAATATTATCGTCGCCCGATTTGAAAAAGCACTTTTAAGAAAATGATGGTAAAGTTTAATATACTGAAGCTGCCTTTGTCCTGCTCAATCTGTACTTAGTTCAGCAATACTAAAAGCCCTGTCAGGATCGGGAAGGACCTCTCCTCTTCAAATTACTGCTGGAGAACATAATTCGAGCTGCAGAACTTAATCGAGTAGGTACGAAGCACTTTACTCTGAGGTGAACGGGGGCAAGACAAAATATCTCCTTCCATCAAACAAACAGTCGTCGCACTCGCGACTCGGCTCTGACGTCACTGTTGACAGTCATAACTTTGAAGTCGTAGATAATTTCGTCTATCTTGCAACCAACACTAACAGCAACAACAATGTCAGCCTGGAAATCCAACGCATGATAACTCTTGCCAACAGGTGTTACTTCGGACTGAGTAGGCAATTGAAAAGCAAAGTCCTCTCTCGACAAACAAAAACCAAACTCTTCAAGTCACTCATAATACCCGTCCTGCTATATGGTGCAGAGGCTTGGACGATGACAACAAGAGATGAGTCGGCGTTGCGAGTTTTCGAGAGAAAAGTTCTGCGAAAGATTTATGGTCCTTTGCGCGTTGACCACGGCGAATATCGCATTCGATGGAACGATGAGCTGTACGAGATATACGACGACATTGACATAGTTCAGCGAATTAAGAGACAGCCGCTACGCTGGCTTGGTCATGTTGTCCGAATGGATGAAAAAATTCTAGCTCTGAAAGTATTCGATGTAGTACCCGAAGGGGGAAACAGAGACCACTCCGTTTCAAAAACCAAATAGAGAAGAACTTGACTACACTTCGAATCTACAAGTGGGGCCAAATAGCGAGAAGGAAGAACGAATGCGCTTTGTTGTAAACTCAACTATAACAGCTTAAGAGGTGTCTACGCCAACAAAGAAGAAGAGAAAATACTGAAGTTGGCCGAAACAAACTCTTCGCCACTACAGCGGATTGAACAGGGAAAAATAATCAATGCTAAATAAAATAATGTTATCAAGTTGAGAAACCCGTTTTTTTGAAAATCCGAGACTCACATACCCTAATACAATAACCGAAAGGCTTTCGGGAGGTCCCTAGTGCTTGCACATTGGTTGTGGACACAACTTCCATAACCATTTATATTATTACCATAGATACACAACTCTCATGTAGCAGTTGTAATAACGTTAAAGTCAAGCGTACACCATTTGTCTTTAAAGCGAATTTTTTTTTTTTTCATATTTAAACCTTTCATATCAATTAACCCACATGTCTGGAACACTTTGAATAAACTTGTATTTAAGTTCAGCTCAAGCATTCAAAGTATTTAACAAAGTTGATTTCTCATTTCTAAATCTTACAACACCATACAACATATTTAAATAAATGCGCTTTTAAGCTTTGCCCAGTGGAGCAATCGCAACAATAACTTTTATTTTGGCCAAAGACATAAAACTCACCCTGAGGCCAACACTTAACCGCAACTTTATGGCGCTTTTCCCTCCAACGGTATGCCCAACAATAAAATACCTTCGTGGCTATGGCGATAAAAGGCAGAGTTTACTGCAATACGAGCGCGCAAAAAATACTTTGAAAATTTAATGCTTGCCTTTCTGCTTGTAAGTAACCCGCAAACGCTTTGATAAGCGCTTTGTTTCTCGACTACAATTACCACTCTTTACATTCTGAGTCTACATTCCACATTACTCTCTGCTGTCGTCGCGCTCTTTCAGCTTCATGCAGCATCTCTAATTACAGTTTAATTTCCTTGACGCCATAACGGAGTCCTTAGGCTCTGGAAGAGCCGGTTGTTAGCGCCAGCGAATAGACAAAGCGATTTTGCGTGGCAAGCCTGGAGCTTAAATTGAAGATGTTTATGAAAGAATTCTTTAAAAATATTATTCACATACACCTACTCGTGTACATATATTTCTGTGAGATCTGCATAAAAACGTACTTCGCAGGGAGCAAATCTTTGTGCCGCCAAAAAATTTTCAGGCAGCCATTAATTTACAAAGCAATAATCCAGCGGCGTCGAAATTTATGCAATACAATTAATACCCACTCAAGACAGACATACTTGCCTACATTCCAGCAAATATTTACCAAAATGCGTGACATACTCGCACTCAAAGTTTTTTCGAACAATTTCTTTGTTCATAAAGGATTTTTTTACTTTCCACCAACTTTCCTTCTTCGCGTCTTTGCCAACATTTGCTGCCTTCTTTTCGGCTTCGCTTGAAAACTTTCCAATTGAAAATCATAAAAGCTTGCTAAGAAGCGGTGCACTGAACTTGAACGACTTCATGCCGTTGCATAATTAAAAGGGTTAATGAAATTTATTTCGCAAATATTTATTTGAGTGTTTTATGTGCGTTGTCTGTTTGTGTGAGCAGGCTCATGCCGAATGTAAAAGATTAAATTAATATCGCTTAAGCAAAGTGTTCTCGCTAATTTTAAAAGCTAAATTTCCGCAGTTTTCAATTAACGGAATATTAAAGTCAGAGAGTGCTTTCGACTTTTTCCTAAAATAATTATTATTTTTTAAGTGCTCTAACATAACGATATTTCTTAAAGCCCTATTTTGGATGAAAATAATGGACTCGATCTAGGAGATTTTAATTCAGATTCAGAAGAATTCACGAACTAACATCAATACTAACAATTAGAAAAGGGTTAAATTCGGGTATTCCAAACATCTTATATGAAGATATGCGTATATTGTATATCTATATTAGCGACCAGATATTCACCATGTGCCAAATGTGGAAAACGACCCGTGAAAGGAGAATCGACACACAGCACCTCTTCGTCGATTTGAAAGCCACTTTCGACAGTACGAAAAGAAGCTGCCTCTATGCCGCGATGTCTGAATTTGGTATACCCGCAAAACTAATACGGTTGTGTAAACTGACGTTGAGCAGCACCAAAAGCGATTCCTTATTGTGCGACTTCTTCAACCTGCTTCTGGAGAAAATAGTTCGAGCTGCAGAACTCAATAGAGAAGATACCATCTCTATAAGAGTGTACAGCTGCTGGCGTATGATATCAGAGGTACAAAGTGGTAGATCATCCATATTTACCATATTACTCCTAACTACCACTCTTACCTGCATCAGTTGGAACTGAATGAAGTGTAAATGTGTGATGTGCTCACACAAAAAAAACCTCTTCAAGTTGCAGATTTTATCTTAATCTCCTTAAAAGCCCCTTTTTGCAGTTAAATATGATATGTGCCAACTAAAGAGGTGAAGCAAAGATTCCCGCCCACAAATATTATTCAATCCAGAGGAGAGCGTTTATCCAATTTATTTATACCGAAAACAGCTTCTACGAATACATTTTACGCCTCCAGGTAACCCATGTGCGATGAAAGTAAATATTTAGGCACAAAAACAAAACGTTTACACATCATTTCGGCTAAAACATATGCAAATATGCAGCGCTTAGCCGGCAGCAAAATGAATGGGGCCAGCATTATGGGCATCCATTGATCACTTAGGTGGTCATCAATCTTCATGAGCAAACATTTACACCAACACTTGTGCAAAAATGTGTATAAATATGTATTGTTTTGCTGCAAACGTGCGTTGTGGCCTTCCTTTGGCCAGGCAGAGCTCAGCTGCGTAAAGCTAATCAATTTGCTCTTACCACACCAGAAAACAATTTTAATATGAAATCGAACATTTCAGCCAAAGCTGGTGAGTGAGGAAGGCTGCGTCTGAGCAAGGATGTTTTGTGAACATATCTATGCAAATGAGGTGTGAAGGTAGAGATGAGGCGTGTCATGAATAACAACAACACAAATATAAAAGCGATTAACAGTAAAGTGATAACCAAGGATATCGAGTATACATACTTGTAGGTCCCACTCACTAATAAAGCTAAACTATAGCTTCTTTCTCAAGAAGAATATACTCCAGAAGCGTTTTGTGTACCGTTAGAAAGCACTTAAAGCAAATTTGACCAAAACATCAAACAACAATGCAATCACTTCCCCGAACAAATTTACACCCACAACTACTGTATACACAATGAGTAGGAGAATTGGTGTTCTACGAGAATTACAAACCTACTTTGGAAATTCTATACGCTTACGCCGCAACCGGTCGGCCACGTATACCAACAACAATGCCACTGAATGGACTTGGGCAGTGCGGTCGCTCATATTACCAATTTTGTGGATCTTAGTATATTCAGCCGTTATATTATGTATGTATGTGTTTTACGCGAGACTGTTCAATTCAAAACCGACGTACAGTGGGCCAAAATACGTTAATACTACGTAAATGATAAATTATTAAAATCTTAGTGTGAGATTCTTTTCGAACCAGGGGCGATCCGTTACTAAAATACTGAAACAAACACTGGCTAAGTGATGGTGTATTTGATAAATAACTGTACAGGGTAAATATAGAATTATAACCTAGGTAAATCTGAGCGTCTCTTTTCTGCCACCAGGTTTCTGCTATCTCTCACCATTTACAAAAAATATTGTTCCTTACTGACGAACTGAAAGGTGTTGGATATTTTAGGAACTAAAGTTGTATTTGATACTTGTCTTGGAAGACTATGGTAAACAGATTCGATCCGATGTGCCGGTATTTGAACCTAGTTTCCGAAATAAGTTACATATATATATAATATATTTCGACGAGGAATATCGAACTTTTGTAAAAAACTATTTCTGGTGAGAATTTTCGTAGGAAACGAGAGACGATAAAGAAGCGATAAGATTAAGGAAATCCTAAATGGAAAGTGATTGGACCAAAATTGCCGAAGTTACGAATATTATTATGCCATCAGAGTTTTTAGTGCGGTTTTTAAAGCGTTTCCCCACAACTCATTACCTCAAAGTCGGTGCAATCAGAACATCAAAACTACTGCATTACTATGTTAACATTATTTGTGTACATAATTTTCAAGATAAAAATCAAATTTAATACCCAATTACTTTTATTTTTTTTTATAACAAAAAATGGGATTTTGAGCTTTTGCTTACAAAGTCTTCCAAAAATATGAAAATTCGAATGACAAGAAATCCTCCTTGCATTATTGGGGGGAAACTATTATCTAACGAATAAAAGTGTATACTTTGAAAGCGGATGGTCCAGCACCAAGTTATGACGCACACAGCAAATTTCCTTTTTTCCGACCGACGTTCGAGTAATTGATGCTATTGTCGTATTTTTAAACCAACAATATTTTTGCACGAATTAACCTAACTAATATTTTCCCAAAAACCGTTGCTACAAAGCTACTGTGCTTTCGATGTTTCGAGTATCAAAGCTTCTGATTGTGAAGGAATTGGGAAATTGAGAAATTTGCAAAGCCACAAAGTGTGGCAACGAAGACATAATAGGAAATCGTGTCTAAACACATGGAAATACATATACACATGAACATACTAAGACTAAGCTAACAGCAGCAATGTTTTTGTGAAAATGCTTTGATGCATGAAAAATGTGAATAATTCCAGAAGAAGCACCTCGGCCTGCAATTTTTAATTTCCGCAAATGAATTCAATTCAGTTTCTTGCCACAAATGGAAGTGATTGGACATTTTACTTTGATTTATTGTTGAATGAATTTAAAACCATGTACAGATGAGCAACAGTAATTTCTAATTACATTAAGAATCACAAGAATTCGTACTGTTCGGGTTTTTCATTAAATGTACTATATGTGCACTTAGCGTCTTCGCCTGCCTGTTGTTCGCTAAAATAGGAAATAGTCTTGAAACATCTTCAAATCTCTGATAGTACTAACATTCGTATCTCATACAGGGTAAAGAATCGTTAAAAATGTTTCAGTAGTATTTTGGAGAGTTCTCATCACGAACACAAGTATTTGAGCGATACGTAACATTGAGTAAATACTGAGAAGTCTGCGAAAACTGACCTTATGTGAGCTGTCCATCTACCTCTGTCAATTAGGATAATATCGATAAAGTTAAAGAAACAGAGCTTAAACATCGTCATATTAGGATTTGAGAGATTGCAGAGGATCTAAACATCGCTTATGGATCGCGTCCACATATTTTAGTCAATGTTTTGGATGTGAAGCAGATCAACACTAAAGTCATAACAAAAGACTTGATTGACCTTACATTCACAAACGCACAATGGGACACCATACTAGTTTATAAATATGGCGTCGAAATTGTCCAATAATTTAGCGGATAAATCAAGGTGATCTTCATTGTTTTCTTTGATTACGGTGTCGTAGATCACCCTGCACTCATTCCAGAAAATCAAATGGTGAGAATAATAATAGTCACTTGCTTTGAGAAATCTACGTATATGAATTCGTCGTAAACGATCAAATTTACGAGAGAAAACGAGTTCACACTTAGCCACCGTATTTTCTATATTTGGCTCTGAAGTAAATACTGGCAAGACGGCGCTTTCCGCTGCTTTTGCATGACGCTGCTGAAAAGTTCTTTGAATAACCGCTTTTTTTTTAACAGATTACTTCTTTACTACATTTTTTTTATTCTTAAACTCCAATATTTCCCCCAGAAAGCGCAGTATGAGTCGGTGGGATAAAAACTGGCACAATTAATAAAACATATCACACGTAAGAGGTGATTTCACCTCACATGACCACATCTGAGAGATGAAGTCTATGTTGAAGAGGATATTGAAGTTTTGTACTAAAATATTCAAATATTTTTACCACAAAATACCTTTACAAATTTGCGGAGCTAATCCTAGTCACATTGAAAACAGAAACCAGATTCAAAGAGAAAAAATAAAAGATCCTTTAATTTTAATCTTCCTAAATGGCCAAGTGGAAAAAACTCTGCGTGTTGAAAAACACCAAAACCCTAAGGGGTCATCAAATAATGTAAAACCTCCACCCACACATTATGTTTACCAATTCTCCCCAAGGGAGAACACATGTGAATCAATGCTATTTGTTTAACCGCAGATAATAGTTGTGGAAGTGACCGTTGAATAAACCGAAAGAGATAGAAAGAAAATAAGCAAAACAAGTAAGGAAGCGCTAAGTTCGGGTGTCACCGAACATTTTATACTCTCGCATGACAAGTTTCATCAAGATATCTCAATTTTTACTCAAGTCACAGCTTGCACGGACGGATAGACAGACATCTGGATTTCAACTCTACTCGTCACCCTGATCTCTTTGGTATATGTAATCATATATTTGACGATATATACCGTTATTAGCAACTCTATTGCGAGAGTATAAAAATGATGCCCTCTGAATTACATGAAAATATCTGAGAGTTTTACCGATATTTTCGGTGGAAAATTAGGTTAGGTTAGGCTAGGCACTGAGTTCTTCGTGTTCGATATCAGGGACCTTGAAAAGTTATAGTCCGATCACGACAATTTTTCCACAAGGGATACCTCAGCTCAAATACCGTATTTGTGTAAAGTTTTATTCCGCTATCATCATTCTTTCGTCATCAGGTCATATATTATATACCGAATTTCATCGAAATCGGTGGAGCACTTCTTGAGATATGGTTTTTGGTCCATAAGTGGGCGACGCCACACCCATTTTCACTTTCTAAAAAAGGCCTGGGTGCAGCTTCCTTCTGCCATTTCTTCCGTAAAGTTTAGTGCTTCTGACGTTTTTTGTTAGTCGGTTAACGCACTTTTAGTGATTTTCAACATAACCTTTGTATGGTAGGTGTGCGTGGTTATTATCCGATTTCTTCCATTTTTGAACTGTATATGGAAATGCCTGAAGGAAACGAAACTACAGAGTTGACATAGCTATAGTAGTTTCCGAGATATGTGCAAACAACTTAGTAGGGGGCGGGTCCACGCCCACTTTTCCAAACAAATTACGTCCAAATATGCCTCTCCCTAATGCGATCCTTTGTGCCAAATTTACTTTACTTTAATGTCTTTATTTATGGCTTAGTTATGACACTTTATAGGTTTTCGGTTTCCGCCATTTTGTGGGCGTGGCAGTGGGCCGACTTTACCCATCTTCGAACTTAACCTTCTTATGAAGCCAAGAAATACGTGTACCAAGTTTCATCATGATATCTCAATTTTTACTCAAGTTACAGCTTGCACAGACGGACAGACGGACGGACGGACATCCGGATTTCAACTCTACTCGTCACTCTGATCACTTTGGTGTATATAACCCTATATCTGACTCTTTTAGTTTTAAGATTTACAAACAAGTGTTATGTGAACAAAACTATAATACTCCCCTTAGCAACTTTGTTGCGAGAGTATAAAAAATATGTGAGAAGACTTTAACCAAAAAACCATGAAACAACTTGAAAAGCAGAATGGAGCAGCACAAAACAGCCACATATTAGATTATGTCCTAGTATGTTGTCAGGACAGAAAAAGAAATAGACATGAAGTTGAAGGTACGGTAGCAAAAAAAAAAATAAGTTGCCATTGGAAGCCACATTGAAGACGACACAAAGGCAAGCTAATGTAAAATTCAACACTTTTTATTTATGCAAAGGCAGTGAATGTGAAAAATGTGTCTGTGAATTGAAATATTGGCTGTGCTCCTACTCCTCCTTAACAGTGAGAAATAGAGAGCCAAAGGATTATTTAAGCATGAGTAGTCCACATAGCTTAGCATACTACAATACATATATGCTCTGCTGCCCCGCTGAAACAGTAAAAAGTACGTTCATTTTAGATTCCATTGACTGGAAAAATATCTCGCTGATTTTACAGTACAGCATAAAGAAAGGTCTGATGTCTTGTACTATAAATAATTTTATAACTAAAATAAAATAAATGGAGAGAACAAGCATTGTAAAGGGGAAGCAGTCCCTCACGAATAACAAATATTTAGAAACAAAATTAGAAAGTAAAGAAGGGCTAAGTTCTGGTGCAATCCAATATTTTGTAATCTTACATCTTGCTCGGATCAAAGCTGGCTAATTACTTTCATAAATACTCACTGAGTTTAATTAAGGTACTCGACTTACCATCATCAATGTATATAAAGTAACGTCAACCTGATTGTGGAAAATTTTGATAGTAGTTACATTTATTGGGGCTAAGGAAATTATTGACTCGATTCAACCCATTTGTGACACACATATACACTATTATCAGACAGAGACTATCTCCGAATTGCAATAATATATCTCACTGTCAAAAACCAAAACTTTCACTTCTCCAGAAGTTGGCTATTCTGATTAAATAATTTTCTTCAACTATATTTTTTTTTTTGTTTTTCAAATAACTATATTTTACATTTACAAATTTATATGTTATATTTTTGCATTTTAATAAAATTGTATTTCTCAGAAAGATGACAAGTCTGTTTTAGAAGGCGTACTTAGATACCATCCATTTCATATCTATTCTGTATTCACATTGAAAAGGTAATTTATTTTTTAGTATAGACGCCTTAAAAGAATAAATTGTTCACTGGAGCATTGTCCAGAGTCGACGAAATTTCTATCAGAATCAGTTCAATGGTTTCGTAATTTGTTGGAAGTGTACCATCATATACCGGGTTCTCCAATAAGAGCAATATAATTTCTGAGTTCTAAATATAACATTATTCAAATGGCCTCCACGACTTATTTTGCAGGAACGCATTCGGTTAACCTGGTTTATTGCTAAATAGCAATGCCTTCAAATAACCCCACAAGCAGTAGTCTAATGATGTAAAATCACAACTTCTTGGAAGCCGTTAAATGTCACAATTTCTTGAAATATTTGAATCTCCAAAGTCTTCTGGCAATACTTCATATGTTGGAAGTGCTTTTTAGAATGTAACCCCGTTTTGTTGGAACCAGATATTAGCTAGATCAAATTCTTACAATGGCGGCCATAAAAAGTTGGTTATCATCGATCTCTACCCTCTCCATTGACAGTAACGGTGTCACCAGCTTCATTTCTAAAGAAGTGCGGACCGATGATTCCATCAGACCAAACACCTCACCGAACTATCAGTTACTCGTATTTGGTGCAAGTAATGGTTTCATGAATAATTTGTGGAGTTTCTTCGCAACAGAATCGACACTTTTATTTATGTAAGGCATCACTCAGATGAAAGTAAGCTTTAGCGGAGAATTTGATTTTCTTAAAAAAATCTTTATATTTTGAAGTTGTTCAAAAGCAACAAATTTACGACGTTTACGGGGGTCCAATTGCTTCAGTTCTTGAGTGAGAACAATTTTATATGGATGTAAGCCCAAATTGTTTCTCCACATCCGCCAGTTTGTGGTTTGAGACAGACCTAATTCAAGAGAACGTCTTGGAATCGACAAACTGCGGTTTTCAGCAACACTTGCCTGAACATATTAATGCCGTTCATTAATTCAAGCAGTTATTTCTCTTATTGGATTTTTGAGAAAAAATTTAATCTCAAAATTGTCAACAATTCGACGAATAGCGAGCACAAATGGACAATTACACTACGACCCTAAAATGGCAAAATCGCCCGAGAAGTGTGCTCTTAACTATAAGTTTAAGGTATTTGTCATCTGGTATCTATCTATTCCGTATTTATTTTGATAAGTCCACTTGATTTTTCAAAATGGTCACAATTTTTCAGTAATACAGTAAAATCTGTTCAGTAGCTTTAGTTAATATAGCATACATATCTACATTTCTAATTTTACGACTGTGTTCAGTGATTCTAATTTTCTTCGTCTCTTGAAGTGACTAAATGTATTACATTCGATCATCATTAAATTACAACATTTTATTCCTAAAAAACTTGGAATTTTTTGTACCATGGTTTATGTATTTTTTCGAAGTATATTCATTAGCAATCACTCACACCTGTTGGCGTTTTGAAATTATGTACATAAATAAAGCTAAACTTTCATTGTGGCTATCGAATAGTTTATATTTCTACTAATATTTGTCCAATGTATGTCCTTTTGTGGCATTTCTAGCAGACTCATTAATATTCATTTAGCTCCATATGCCAAAGCTGTTGTCACATGGACAAGATGCCACAAATTCAGACGGCAATGCATATTCATGAGGCAGTAAATTACATGCGCCTCTTTTAAGCTCTTACATATACATATGTATGTATATATCTACATGTTGGTATGTATGGCTTAGAGTATGTATGGTTTACATTTGCAGTTAGAAAAGTTGTAGTTGGGACATAGTTCTTCACAAATATTATTTACGTATTCATATCTATAGGTATATAGTACACAATAAGCTTTGTATGATAGCATATGTATGTTGACTGAGGAGTGTGATTTGCGAATTTATTTTATTTTCTATTTTGTTTTGACATTATTCTATACACATTTATACTTTTGAAACATGTTGCTACAGAGTATAATTGTTTGCTGTCACATAAAATTACTCAAGATAGATTTGGAAATATATAGATATATATACTTGTATACATATATACATGATCCGGAAGATGAGACGAGTTGGAGTCCGAGTGACTGGTACTCATGCTCTTTGGCAAAAAAGGAAAAACGAGTTCGTAGCTACGGCCACAAACCGCCATTAAACGAAAACCAATAAAGTGTCAAAATAAGCACTAAATTAAGATGTAGAACTGTAATTTGGTAAAGTGGATCCAAGTAGAATGGTCTACTCTAAAAAATTTGAAAAAGTGATCAGGGTGACGAGTAGAGTTGAAATCCGGATGTCTGTCTGTCCGTCCGTCTGTCCGTGCAAGCTGTAACTTGAGCTAAAATTGAGATATCATGATGAAACTTAGTACACGTATTGGCTCCATATGAAGGTTAAGTTCGAAGATGGGCAAAATCGACCCACTGCCACGTCGAAAACCGAAAACCTAATAAAGATATTAAAATGAAATTTATCTCAAAGGATCGCATTAGGGAGGGGCATATCTGGACGTAATTTTTTTGGAAAAGTGGGCGTTTCCCCGTCCCCTACTAACTTTTTTGTACATATCTCGAAAACTACTATAGCTATGTCAAGCAAACTGTATACAGTCGTTTCTTTTAAGCAATTCCAGTTCAGAAATGGAAGAAATCGGATAATATCCACGCCCACCTCCCATACAAAAGTTATGTTGAAAATCACTGAAAGTGCGTTAACCGACTAACAAAAAACGTCAGAAACACTAAATTTTACGGATGAAATGTCAGAAGGAAGCTTTTTTTAGAAATTGAAAATGGGTGTGGCGTCGCCCACTTATGGACCAAAAACCATATCTCAGGAAGTACTCCACCGATTTCGATGAAATTCGGTATATAATATTTCCTTAACACCCTGATGACATGTACGAAATATGGGTGAAATCGGTTCACAACCACGCCTGAATCTCGATTATCACTTTATCATGCGAGATAATAAAATGTTCGGTGACACCCAAACTTAGCCCTTCCTTACTTGTTCTAATAACTGTTTTTTAGAAGGAATAAAATAACAAGTCTTATATACCTGAAAATAATATACCGGCTTTATTCCTTGCAAGTTGTAAGGGTATAAAGTTTTCGGTTGCACCCGAACTTAGCCCTTCCTCACTTCTTTAAATTAATTCCGTTAATATCAGCACTAACAAATGTTAATATATAAAATTTTAATTTTCTGCCATTGCTGCCAGCACATATTCTTATAGATATAACTAGAATATAGTGAAACCAGTTAAGAGGAAGACTTACTTGAGTTTAAAATTTGCTAACGAAAAGACCTAAAAGGACCAAACTTTCAAAATTAATTTCGGTTGTCAATCCGAGTGACCGAGTTTTCAATAAAATTGCAATGAGCCTGGTGAGCCAAAAGAAAGGGTCATATTTTTCAATAAAATGTCAGAGGGCCTGAACTTTATTCTGCAATTATGTATATCTTTTAAACTAGCCTAAGCCTATATCTATATCAGACCAAGATTTTTTATTAGAAGAATCGTAATTCTGAAACAAATTTGAAGAAAAACACTAACCTAACCAATTTCGGTTCATACTAGTTGCAATACCGCATATAACTAGTTGATTCCTCTGCTGGGTACTAATCGAAATAAATAACCATTGGCAAAACTGTTCAAAAATAATTGTGAGTAATAGTATATGTTATTATCAATTTGTAGTGATATCAAAATACAAGAATCTAAAGTAATTCAAAAAGCATACCAAAATGGTGACAAATAAAACGGTTAGATAGAATAAATCATTTGCATTTCTAATACAACGGCTAAGAGCTGATGTTTGGATATTTGTGAAGGTGAGAATTTGATTAGTAACTAAAAAAATCTCAGTGCGGCAATTCAACAATTATTACCCAATATACATACGCGTTTAATTATCATACTCTGTATCAACGAGTTGTGAGAGTTGGAAATTCTAACTAAAAGCAAAAAATCATGTTTACCGGTTAATATGTTCCGGAAACTTTTTTTCACTAACTCAGAAAACAGTATCGAGAAAAACGAGTTCAAAGTTCCGGGAGCCGATTAAAAAGTTATTACATATCTCGGAAACTTATGCCGGACCAAATTCAAATTTACGGAGAATAAAAGAAAAAGGAATAAGGATATAAGAATATAAACAATTTCAACCACATGGTCATAAAATATTATCAAGTAAAATTTAATTGACTTCTTCAGTTTGATTAATATCAAATTATCAATTTAGTTGGCTCCAAAGTTTCAATTTCCATCAGAAATGAAATATATTTAAAAAAAATCCCTTTATTCATATTAATTTTTTCGATTTGAGTAAATAATATTTAATATAACATATAATAAGATGCAGCCTCCGTAAAACTGACGGACAGACACATGGAACGACTTGGCGCATTTTACGTCAAGATCTTAAATTGAAAGCGTACAAAATAGAGCTTGTGTGCAGCAAGACACACCGCTTCGCTCTATGGGCTCTTGAAAAGTCTTATCCGACATTTTCAAGTCAAATTTTGTTCAGCAACCAAGCCCATATCTGGCTCATTGAGTATGTAAACAAGCAAAGACAGATAACTTCACGTTTTGAGCCGGTCAATTGGCCGTCAAGATCGTGTGATATCACATATCATAGCAGGAACCATGGATAATATGATACGAAACTTTAGCATTGGCTCTCTTTTTCTCTCAAACGCGTTCCCTGATTATTTGACAGCGATGAAGATCAAGGAATTTCTGAAAATTGATTTCAGAAAAGGCGGGATGCCAGAAGTAAACCGCTATAATTACCTGACAAAATTAGCGTGAAATGAAATTTCATTGAACTGTGCGAACATATTTTGGCAAAATAAATGTTTATGTAAATTAATTAATGATTTTGCGTTTTAGCATTTATATATGTATGTATGCAGTTTCAAAGTGTTTAATTTAGTGTTTTGTATAATTTATTATACACCCAATCTAATATTTTTCAGCAGTGGCATCAATGACAAATGTTATAAAAAAGGCGAGTTTTGACAGCTCTCTCTCGAATCAAAGAGTTTCGTATCATATTATCCATGGCAGGAACAGTCAAAAACGCTACTGCCTTCCTCCCTTTTCCTTCCTCATCGGCAAAATGTGTGCCCAGTGAAAAACGTGGCAAAAACGCAGAATTCAGCCATCTTTGTTTGTTTTCATTTGCACAATGTTGCCATTGCTCAATACGCATATATAGTTTCCAATTACAATTTTTTATAATATAAAATATCAAAACTGAAAACAAACTATTAAAAATAGTTTATATATTTATAAATAATAGCATTCGACTCCAATTTTGAGTTATTTTAAGAAAATTTCAAACATATTGAACAGATTGAATTATAAAAGTTGATAACTACTACAGTATATAGATATTGGCAACCCTGGGTTGTGAGAGAACAATCAGCTGACACGTTTAGACGGCAAAAACCAAAATTCTGTAGATTCTCACGTCATCCGACGTCAAAGAGAGAAGGGAGTAGCGTTTTTCACTGGGCACTTACATTGCGCGCCYATAAGATAGKTCGAATCAGCTGACACGACCCACGATTCTGCGTTTTTGACTGTTTCTGCTATCAGGCTTTGGAGCAAAACATCATGCGTGTTATTCGCCAATTACCAGTCGATACGCTCGAACGAGTCATTCAATATTGTACCCAACATCTGAAAAGTAGTGGTTGAAAAACCAGAAGAAAAAGAAACACCGATCCGAAGCTATAATACCTTACATAAATACAAAATATTGCATATTAGGACATGATTTTGATCATTCAGCTTATATAGCAGTTATATTTTATATCCGATATTTTCCAACAAATGAGAAACTTTTTGTTACTTTTTAGGGTTTATATACCTATAATGATGGGATTATTTTCTGTAAAAAATGTTTGTTTTATACGGTTTCTTATTCGAAAAATCACATGATTAGTTAAACTTTCCTCGTCCAAAGCTTGCCCGAAGCTACAAAACTCTCCTTGTATTTCCCATTGACCATCCCTTAAGTTAGCGCTTGACACAAATATGTACACATGTTTATATATGAATGTAGTACTCGGGTGACTGTGTCCAAAACGAACCTTCGCTGTTAAGTATTTGCAACCCATTTGGGTTGAGCACGCAATAAATTGATTGTTTTCTTAAGTTTTTTTCGGGTTGCCACTTCAGCGGCTCTTCGCTGGGTGAAAATTCAGCCAATCATTGCTGAAACTTGCTTCCTGCGTTGCTAGGCTTCTGAAACCTCTTTCATTCAAGCACTCATCACTAACAGTTTTTATGGCTGGTGGCAAGGCGATGATGTGGCACTCTAAACACGCCTGATCGTCATGCATGACTGTTGCTATTTTGTTTATTTATTTACACATACTTCCACGTTTCATGCGCTTTATTGTGTCTGTTTGCTTTTTTCACACACCAAACCTTTTAAATGCTTTAATTCAATCCATTTGTGGGTCTTTGTGTATTTTGGTTGCGAAGTTTTTTTATTTTTTATTGGTACTTTCCCTTACTTGTCTCAGTTGGTCTTTCATCGAGTTTTGTGAGGTTTCCTTAATATATAAATTGTTATTTTATGCACGCAAGTGTTGTTTACACAATGGATTAGCGACGCCTAGTGAGACACATTGCTCATATGAGTACCCAATAGGAACAATTTAGCAGCCCACAATTTTTTCTAGTCAAATGTGGTTCCGGCTTTTATTATACCTTTGACTTTCAGGCTCAAATATAGTGCCAGGAATGCCAATGAAAACAATTTTAATTTCATCTGAAAACCATTTTGGTTCCAAATTGTGTGTTAATATAATTTAAGTAGGCATTTTTAAGCATTTATATCCGATCCTGAGGTGGTTTGACAGTTGTCATTCTAGAAAAACCAAAACCTCTAAAACTGCCAATTACATTTTCCCGCAGGGCTTTCTCCGGCTTAGTTCCAACAATTTATTTGCATATTGTTATTTTTGTGCATTTATTCAGCTGTGTCACTTCCATGGTATTGAAATGAAAACAAGTCCTTTTTTCTAAATATTTCATATCTTGGGGATATAGAACTCATGGCATAGCAAGAGAGACACATATTACAAATCAGATTAACTAATTCGGAAAAGTGACTTACCAGCTATTTCACAATTTTCAGAAAGTTTGGCAAAAGAATTTGCTTATTTTTTTTCAAGGGATCGGTTTATTTTGAATATAAGGTCATCCCTTATGTCCGCGATCGATTCCAGGATCTCTGATTTAGCAAATCAATGTTAACTCATAACGCTGGCAGACAAATTACATCCAATAGTGGACTGCATTTTCGCCATCACTTCGAACCTGACAGTCATGACAGAGAGATTACTGAACTGAAAAGTTTTGATCCCTTAAGCATGGAACGTAATACCAAATTAAGTTCAACTGAAGATAAGTTTGATTTCACGATGCTTAACGAGGAAATTACGGCTCTACACAAAGAGCTTCAATATGTGAAAAGCAGTAGTGATGATAGTGACGAAGTGAGAGGTGTCAGAAGTCAAAATTACAATGAATAAAATATTTGAAAAAATTTTGAAAAATTATCATCTGAAATGTGTAAAAATGCATTGAATTTTAAAATATAAAAGTTTTATGTGTTACTTTGTGTATGTGATCAATTTACGTTAGATATTTAGGTAGAGGTAAGAAATTACCCAAATACGTGATGAAATTGCTTCCATCAGATTAGTTTGAGATATAGCACTATAACCTCCTTGTAAGTTCATAAGACTAACTCCCCTTCTGATTCAGAGTCTCTTCTGATTTTGCATCTCTTTATTAAACAGATTTTTTTTTCTTCCTTTTCTTCCATTTCCATCTGTTGAATGCAATTCAAGCTCTGCATACCACATCTGCATCCAATTTTACCGCCACCACCGAATTCCATCAGAAACACAGTGATAACAATTAAGAAATTTCATTCTCATTAATGCATTGCCGCTAAATTGCTCCCACCAACACAAACGTACAAACATTTAGGTGTGTATGTTGTCGCCTAGTCGCTCTACAAATCACCCCTGGACTCATTTTGCGGCAACGTTCGTGGCATTGGGCCGACTTCGACGCGTAGCATTTCGTTAATTTCCGTGAAACTAATTTATGTGTCATCACATACAATTATTACGCGCCGCTAACTCGCGCCACCGCGTCTCCTTAACTGCTGTGGCTGTATATCTGCATACATACATACACAGGTATTTAGAGTTTGCGTGAGGGCATGCTCGTTAGGTGTGGTGTTACAGCGATTGCAAGCATGCCTAACAGAGCATTACGGAGCACTATAAACACATTCCCAAAATGTGGTTGCCAGCATGCGGTTTGGTTGAATCCACCTCGGCTATAATATACGAGGTCCACCCACAAGTATTTAGCCTACAAAACGGAAGAAAGGATAACTTTTGAAAAATGCCGATTTATTTCCCAACATATTCTCTGACCTTTCTGACAAATACGCTTTCTGGAACGGTCTGGCGGTCACCTCCTCGTTTGATTCTTCCTGGCGCGAGACTCTTTCAATCTTGGAAACAAAAAGAACTTGCAAGTACTAATCTGAAAAGTACAGAGTATGGAGCATCGTTTCGTAGTATAATTGTCATGGAGATGTCTCTTTTTCAAAAATATCCCTTTTCCCTGCTTTGTGGCCTCGAATCGACCCAATGATTTCTCTTCCTCTGGTAGTCGATAGAGATTGAGTCTTGTGAGTACCTGAAAAAGATGGTCATCACATTTCCGGCCGATTGAATAATTTTCCTCTTCATCAGAGCAGACTACCTGGGAGAAATCCACCGCTCCTTGACCTATGGTGTGAACCAGTAGATACATGTTTCGTTAAAAGCCACAAACTATTGAATAAACTTTTTGGGATTGCGTTAAAACAGCGCTAAATACTTTTGAAAACTAGTTATACTTGTGAATCGCACCACCAATCACACCCTCTATATCGAGGTTTCTAGGGGTGCCATCTATGCATGCATATAACATATATATGTATGTGGTATGAGCTTCGCGAATACCTTCGTCAAAGCAGTAATTTTGTAAGCATTCCTTCCACACTTGAATATTGTTAAGTGTTAATCAATATTCTTGTATAAGACTACTCTTTTACATAACTACAGAGATACATATGAACATTCGTATGATGAAGGCGTCTTGCAGCCACATCTATCCGGCAAGGTCACATATCAAGATGCCTTTACACTGCTTGGAATGCGTCACGGCGTCATCAATTTTCCTTCGCTCGCACTTATCATAAAAGTCGTAAGAATCTACGACTACTTATTCGACATACACAAACGTCTTTACATATATGTACTCAACACATCCTCTGCTGGCATTCGACACACTACTACTTCACACTAACAAATTCCAAAGTTCTCACATCGTTCTACTTCGACAGCGGTAATAAAGTATTGTGGCCCCTCACGAGTTGCAAGAGCTACAAACACGTCGCTTTCACAGATCTCGCCATACATATGTACATATGAATGTGTGGTATGTGCTTCTTCGCGCATTCCTAGAAGCTAGTATTTACGTTGCACTTTAGCGCATTAAAATGCAAACAGTATGCAAATAAGTGCATTAACCAATTGAAATAGTTCTCAACTTTTTTCCTTTCAGTGGCGGCTGCGCCAAGGACAACTTGAGTTGCACCCACATTTGCAGCACATAACAGGAATTTACGCGAATTAACTGAGGGCGTGAGACCGGTTTCAGTTTTTCCTAACACTTGATTAAGAGAGATGAAGCAACAACAAATTTAAAATATTATTTTATCAGCAGGAGCTGCATTTCGGATATGACAAATTTCACATAAAATTCACTACCGTTTATAATTTGCTGGAAATTCGTAGAATATGCAATCCATCGAGTACTAAACATTAAAGTAAAGAGGACAAGTGCAGAGAATATATAATATGTAGATGTATGTACAGAATATATGCACCCCCAAAAAACAGCAATACTCCACAGAAGTTAAGCTCGTTGTTTAGCTCATTCAACACATCACACACATTCAACATAACTTCATTTAGTTTACATTACAACAAACAACGTGTTTTTACAGTGGTGCTGTAAACTCGAGGTTGAAAATGTATCAAGCATCATTATATAACTACAGGTCGTAATTATTAGGTGAATGACGATCGATTTTAGGACATATAGTTGCTCTTGATACAACTGAACGATCGGAATCAAGTTCTTGTATGAAAAACTTTCACATTTAACAATGTATCTTCACAAAAGTTGACACAGCATATTTTCTAAGGCAACAAGGTAATATCCGCAGAAATTGTTCAGATCGGTTAACTATAGCATTTAGCTGCCATACAAACTGTATGATCGGAATCAAAAGCTTGAATGGAAAACTTCCTCATTTGACGGTATATCTTCACGAAATTGTTATGAGTTATTTTTCATAGAAATAATGTAATTTAAAGGAAAACCGCTGTCCGGTTACGTCTCTAGATTTACTTAAACACATATTTAGTAAAAGAACGTTTTTGCTTGTTTTTATTAACCTCGGTTTTGACTATGACTCAAAATACAGCCAAAATTATCCATTTTGTGGAACCACCTTTGGTGATTATAACCGATGAAGTGAATGAAGTGATGAAGCGCTGAGGCAAAAAAGTTCTATTGAATCGACATTCTGACCATAGTAATCCTTTTTGATGTTTATGAAAGTAGTAAGTGAAGTAGAGATCTGAATACCTAGGTCTAAAATTTCGTGATAATATTTCGAAAGGGTTGAGGAGTACCTCAATTTAAAAATATTGATAAAGCCACTAGATTTCTTAAGTAGGGTTACCATATTTCCTCATTTGTCAGGGAATGCCTGATTTTGATCATCGGCACCGATTCCCTGATTTTCGTGAAAAATGCAGGGATTCCCTGGTTTCCTCCCAAATCGGCGATGGGTGAAAAAAGTGAGCATCACAGCGTTGTAGTCTACTTCGGCGTTTTGAATTTACGCGCCACGAAGGGATGCATTTACATGAATCATATCATTCATCGCCGAGTTTTCCAACGCACACCATATGATATCGCCATCATACGTACATGTATACCGTCGCTTGGAAATGCAACGCGACTGATTATGACTGAGACCGATATGGTTACCCTATTTCATAAGGCTACTTCGAATAAAGGCAATTCAAAGACGCTCCGGGTAACTCTAACATGTCTAGTCGTTTTTCAACTGGAGACTTTAGGTTGTTAAAGAACAAATGACCTTATTTCTTTGTTATCTTTTTTTTTTTTAATTTTCGGTCAAACAATAAGGATCCGAAGACTAGTATTTTATAATTAAATATAATAGATAAATTCCATTGTTTTAAAATTCGAAAGTTTAACTACAGTCGTTCTTCTAGGTTTCAAAAGCTCCTTAAAGCTTCGCTTAATATTAGGATAAACAATTTTCAAGGAGGTTTCTTCAACCTCATTAAGACCCCACAACACCAAGCAGTTCTGATATCAGATATCAATATCAGATTACTTAAAATATAGTACATTTGTTCTCAAAATGTTTTATTCTGCCGTGAAATCGCTTATTGTTCGCATATTTTTCTTTTTACTTGTTATTTCACCCAACTAAACGGATTATTTCAATAAATAAAGTTTAACCGCAATAACACAATTTAATTGAACCTCAATAGAAATATCGCACATGTTTATTTACTTCACATTTGAACACTCTTGCCTCCATTTGGTCACCACCCTCGAGTATTGCTTTGCGGTTGACAGAGCGTATGAGCGATTTTCGAAAATTTCCTTGCGGTTGTTAAATGTTTATTCGAAATATTGCCTGTTTTTATCTGTGTTTATTAGCCGTTCAAGTGCACCAAAGAGGAAAAACAAAACTCAGATCTCTGGAAATGTTTTCCATATTTTTGGTTTTGTGAGAATGACAGTGATTTGGAAGCAAACTTAATCGCACGAAAACATGAAATACAAATAAACGCTTAATTGATTTCAAATTTCTTAAAGATATTTTCTTTTGAGCAGGTATAGTATTCAGGCTGTGAATTCGAAAAGACAATTATTTTAAATTGTGTAATTAATTTGTTAATTACAAAGGAAAAAGCAAATGAGAACTTTTTATAAACTGGATTTTAGTGGACCTTTATTGAGCAGTTGGTAGTTTTTCCTCTAAATTTTTTATTTATTTTTAACTATTAAGTGATAATTAGTGCAATATCCAATGTGAAATTTGAAACTCATGCATATACAGTGACCCCCATTCGCTTAAATGAATCAGCTTACTTTTTGAAATGTTCATGTAGCCAGAAGCTACACAGAGCTAAACCAGGCGAAAGCCAAGAGTATCGGCACACAATTTCGGCCTCTTCTTCCGAATGGCTTCGCACAAACGATGCATAACACTCAAAAAATATTCCTTCTTGACAGTTCGGTCTGTCGAAGAGAATTGTACCTCTGGTACTGACTGGAACCAATATGGACTCTCCGTTAGGGATGCGGTGTTGGGAATACCGCKTAGGGAGTTTGAGGAGTTGGGGGTGGACGAGCAAATTGCTCGTCTCTATGAGGTAGTTTGGGGGGTGAATGATAGGGTTTTTGGTAGGTGTGAAAGTTCTAGAGTTAGCAAAATTAAATGGTGGACGCGTGAGCTAACCTCGAAGAGGAG